>NW_027189445.1:155483-191516 GCF_040958095.1 Procambarus clarkii | reverse complement strand
CCACAAGGTTCACCACGCCACCATACATGACCACATGGTTCACCACACCACCATACATGACCACAAGGTTCACCACACCACCATACATGACCACAAGGTTCACCACACCATCATACATGACCACAAGGTTCACCACACCACCATACATGACCACAAGGTTCACCACACCACCATACATGACCACAAGGTTCACCACATCACCATACATGACCACAAGGTTCACCACACCAGCATACATGACCACAAGGTTCACCACGCCATACATGACCACAAGGTTCACCACACAATGCATGACCACAAGGTTCACTACACCACCATGCATGACCACAAGGTTCACCACACCATGCATGACCACAAGGTTCACCACACCAGCATACATGACCACAAGGTTCACCACACCAGCATACATGACCACAAGGTTCACCACACCATGCATGACCACAAGGTTCACCACACCATCATACATGACCACAAGGTTCACCACACCGGCATACATGACCACAAGGTTCACCACACCACCATACATGACCACAAGGTTCACCACACCACCATACATGACCACAAGGTTCACCACACCAGCATACATGACCACAAGGTTCACCACACCATGCATGACTACAAGGTTCACCACACCAGCATACATGACCACAGGGTTCACCACACTAGCAGACATGACCACAAGGTTCACCACACCATCATACATGACCACAAGGTTCACCACACCAGCATACATGACCACAAGGTTCACCACGCCAGCATACATGACCACAAGGTTCACCACAAAACCATACATGGCCACAAGGTTCACCACGCCACCATACATGACCACAAGGTTCACCACACCACCATACATGACCACAAGGTTCACCACACCACCATACATGACCACAAGGTTCACCACACCACCATACATGACCACAAGAGTCACCACACCATACATGACTACATGGTTCACCACACCACCATACATGACCACAAGGTTCACCACACCACCATACATGACCACAAGGTTCACCACACCAGCATACATGACCACAAGGTTCACCACGCCACCATACATGACCACATGGTTCACCACACCACCATACATGACCACAAGGTTCACCACACCACCATACATGACCACAAGGTTCACCACACCATCATACATGACCACAAGGTTCACCACACCACAATACATGACCACAAGGTTCACCACACCACCATACATGACCACAAGGTTCACCACATCACCATACATGACCACAAGGTTCACCACACCAGCATACATGACCACAAGGTTCACCACGCCATACATGACCACAAGGTTCACCACACCATGCATGACCACAAGGTTCACTACACCACCATGCATGACCACAAGGTTCACCACACCATGCATGACCACAAGGTTCACCACACCAGCATACATGACCACAAGGTTCACCACACCAGCATACATGACCACAAGGTTCACCACACCATGCATGACCACAAGGTTCACCACACCATCATACATGACCACAAGGTTCACCACACCATCATACATGACCACAAGGTTCACCACACCATGCATGACCACAAGGTTCACCACACCATCATACATGACCACAAGGTTCACCACACCATACATGACCACAAGGTTCACCACACCAGCATACATGACCACAAGATTCACCACACCACCATACATGACCACAAGGTTCACCACACCACTATACATGACCACAAGGTTCACCACACCACCATACATGACCACAAGGTTCACCACGCCAGCATACATGACCACAAGGTTCGACACACCAGCATACATGACCACAGGGTTCACCACACCAGCATACATGACAACAAGGTTCACCACACCAGCATACATGACCACAGGGTTCACCACACCAGCATACATGAGCACAAGGTTCACCACACCAGCATACATGACCACAAGGTTCACCACACCACCATGCATGACCACAAGGTTTACCACACCATCATACATGACCACAAGGTTCATCACACCACCATACATGACCACAAGGTTCACCACATCACCATACATGACCACAAGGTTCACCACACAAGCATATATGACCACAAGGTTCACCACACCAGCATACATGATCACAAGGTTCACCACACCAGCATACATGACCACAAGGTTCACTACGCCAGCATACATGATCACAAGGTTCACCACACCACCATACATGACCACAAGGTTCACCACACCACCATACATGACCATATGGTTCACCACACCACCATACATGACCACAAGGTTCACCACACCACTAAACATGACCACAAGGTTCACCACACCACCATACACGACCACAAGGTTCACCACGCCAGCATACATGACCACAAGGTTCACCACACCACCATACATGACCACAAGGTTCACCACACCAGCATACATGACCACAAGGCTCACCACACCATCATACATGACCACAAGGTTCACCACACCACCATACATGACCACAAGGTTCACCACACCAGCATACATGACCACAAGGTTCACCACACCATCATACATGACCACAAGGTTCACCACACCAGCATACATGACCACAAGGTTCACCACACCATGCATGACCACAAGGTTCACCACACCATACATGACCACAAGGTTCACCACACCACCATACACGACCACAAGGTTCACCACACCATCATTCATGACCACAAGGTTCACCACACCACCATACATGACCACAGGGTTCACCACACCACCATACATGACCACAAGGTTCACCACACCACCATACATGACCACAAGGTTCACCACACCACCATACATGACCACAAGGTTCACCACACCACCATACATGACCACAAGGTTCACCACACCACCATACATGACCACAAGGTTCACCACACCAGCATACATGACCACAGGGTTCACCACACCAGCATACATGAGCACAAGGTTCACCACACCAGCATACATGACCACAAGGTTCACCACACCACCATGCATGACCACAGGGTTCACCACACCAGCATACATGACCACAAGGTTCACTACGCCAGCATACATGACCACAAGGTTCACCACACCAGCATACATGACCACAAGGTTCACCACACCAGCATACATGACCACAAGGTTCACCACACCACCATACATGACCACAAGGTTCACCACACCACCAAACATGACCACAAGGTTCACCACGCCACCATACATGACCACAAGGTTCACCACACCACCATACATGACCACAAGGTTCACCACACCATACATGACCAAAAGGTTCACCACACCATACATGACCACAAGGTTCACCACAGCATACATGACCACAAGGTTCACCACGCCATACATGACCACAAGGTTCACCACACCATACATGACCACAAGGTTCACCACACCAGCATACATGTCCACACCAGCATACATGACCACAAGGTTCACCACACCACCGTACATGACCACAAAGTTCACCACACCAGCATACATGACCACAAGGTTCACCACACCAGCATACATGACCACAAGGTTCACCACACCAGCATACAGGGCCACAAGGTTCACCACACCACCATACATGACCACAAGGTTCACCACACCAGCATACATGACCACAAGGTTCACCACACCAGCAGACATGACCACAAGGTTCACCACACCAGAATACATGACCACAAGGTTCACCACGCCAGCATACATGACCACAAGGTTCACCACACCACCATACATGGCCACAAGGCTCACCACACCAGCATACATGACCACAAGGTTCACCACACCACCATACAAGACCACAAGGTTCACCACACCACCATACATGACCACAAGGTTCACCACACCAGCATACATGACCACAAGGTTCACCACACCACCATACATGACCACAAGGTTCACCACACCACCATACATGACCACAAGGTTCACCATGCCATACATGACCACAAGGTTCACCACACCATACATAACTACAAGGTTCACCACACCATATATGACCACAAGGTTCACCACACCAGCATACATGACCACAAGGTTCACCACACCATATATGACCACAAGGTTTACCACACCATACATGACCACAAGGTTCACCACACCATATATGACAACAAGGTTCACCACACCATACATGACCACAAGGTTCACCACACCACCATACATGACCACAAGGTTCACCACACCACCATACATGACCACAAGGTTGACCACACCAGAATAAATGACCACAAGGTTCACCACACCATATTTGACCACAAGGTTCACCACACCAGCATACATGACCACAAGGTTCACCACACCATATATGACCACAAGGTTCACCACACCATATATGACCACAAGGTTCACCACACCATATATGACCACTAGGTTCACCACACCATATATGACCACAAGGTTCACCACACCAGAATAAATGACCACAAGGTTCACCACACCATATATGACCACAAGGTTCACCACACCATATATGACCACAAGGTTCACCACACCATATATGACCACAAGGTTCACCACACCAGCATACGTGACCACAAGGTTCACCACACCATACATGACCACAAGGTTCACCACACCAGCATACATGACCACAAGGTTCACCACGCCACCATACATGACCACAACGTTCACCACACCAGCATACATGACCACAAGGTTCACCACACCACCATACATGACCACAAGGTTCACCACACCACTATACAGGACCACAAGGTTCACCACACCACCATACATGACCACAAGGTTCTCCACGCCAGCATACATGACCACAAGGTTCACCACACCACCATTCATGACCACAAGGTTCACCACACCATCATACATGACCACAAGGTTCACCACACCAGCATACATGACCACAAGGTTCACCATACCATGCATGACCACAAGGTTCACCACACCATACATGACCACAAGGTTCACCACACCACCATACATGACCACAAGGTTCACCACACCCCCATACATGACCACAAGGTTCACCACGCCACCATACCTGACCTCAAGGTTCACCACACCTCCATACATGACCACAAGGTTCACCACACCACCATACATGACCACAAGGTTCACCACACCATCATACATGACCACAAGGTTCACCACACCACCATACAGGACCACAGGGTACACCACACCACCATACATGACCACAGGGTTCACCATACCAGCATACAGGGCCACAAGGTTCACCACACCACCATACATGACCACAAGGTTCACCACACCAGCATACATGACCACAAGGTTCACCACACCAGCAGACATGACCACAAGGTTCACCACACCAGAATACATGACCACAAGGTTCACCACACCAGCATACATGACCACAGGGTTCACCACACCAGCATACATGACCACAAGGTTCACCACACCATGCATGACTACAAGGTTCACCACACCAGCATACATGACCACAGGGTTCACCACACTAGCAGACATGACCACAAGGTTCACCACACCAGAATACATGACCACAAGGTTCACCACACCAGCATACATGACCACAAGGTTCACCACGCCAGCATACATGACCACAAGGTTCACCACACCACCATACATGGCCACAAGGTTCACCACGCCACCATACATGACCACAAGGTTCACCACACCACCATACATGACCACTAGGTTCACCACACCACCATACATGACCACAAGGTTCACCACACCACCATACATGACCACAAGAGTCACCACACCATACATGACTACATGGTTCACCACACCACCTTACATGACCACAAGGTTCACCACACCACCATACATGACCACAAGGTTCACCACACCAGCATACATGACCACAAGGTTCACCACGCCACCATACATGACCACATGGTTCACCACACCACCATACATGACCACAAGGTTCACCACACCACCATACATGACCACAAGGTTCACCACACCATCATACATGACCACAAGGTTCACCACACCACCATACATGACCACAAGGTTCACCACACCACCATACATGACCACAAGGTTCACCACATCACCATACATGACCACAAGGTTCACCACACCAGCATACATGACCACAAGGTTCACCACGCCATACATGACCACAAGGTTCACCACACAATGCATGACCACAAGGTTCACTACACCACCATGCATGACCACAAGGTTCACCACACCATGCATGACCACAAGGTTCACCACACCAGCATACATGACCACAAGGTTCACCACACCAGCATACATGACCACAAGGTTCACCACACCATGCATGACCACAAGGTTCACCACACCATCATACATGACCACAAGGTTCACCACACCAGCATACATGACCACAAGGTTCACCACACCACCATACATGACCACAAGGTTCACCACACCACCATACATGACCACAAGGTTCACCACACCAGCATACATGACCACAAGGTTCACCACACCATTCATGACTACAAGGTTCACCACACCAGCATACATGACCACAGGGTTCACCACACTAGCAGACATGACCACAAGGTTCACCACACCATCATACATGACCACAAGGTTCACCACACCAGCATACATGACCACAAGGTTCACCACGCCAGCATACATGACCACAAGGTTCACCACAAAACCATACATGGCCACAAGGTTCACCACGCCACCATACATGACCACAAGGTTCACCACACCACCATACATGACCACAAGGTTCACCACACCACCATACATGACCACAAGGTTCACCACACCACCATACATGACCACAAGAGTCACCACACCATACATGACTACATGGTTCACCACACCACCATACATGACCACAAGGTTCACCACACCACCATACATGACCACAAGGTTCACCACACCAGCATACATGACCACAAGGTTCACCACGCCACCATACATGACCACATAGTTCACCACACCACCATACATGACCACAAGGTTCACCACACCACCATACATGACCACAAGGTTCACCACACCATCATACATGACCACAAGGTTCACCACACCACAATACATGACCACAAGGTTCACCACACCACCATACATGACCACAAGGTTCACCACATCACCATACATGACCACAAGGTTCACCACACCAGCATACATGACCACAAGGTTCAACACGCCATACATGACCACAAGGTTCACCACACCATGCATGACCACAAGGTTCACTACACCACCATGCATGACCACAAGGTTCACCACACCATGCATGACCACAAGGTTCACCACACCAGCATACATGACCACAAGGTTCACCACACCAGCATACATGACCACAAGGTTCACCACACCATGCATGACCACAAGGTTCACCACACCATCATACATGACCACAAGGTTCACCACACCATCATACATGACCACAAGGTTCACCACACCATGCATGACCACAAGGTTCACCACACCATCATACATGACCACAAGGTTCACCACACCATACATGACCACAAGGTTCACCACACCAGCATACATGACCACAAGATTCACCACACCACCATACATGACCACAAGGTTCACCACACCACTATACATGACCACAAGGTTCACCACACCACCATACATGACCACAAGGTTCACCACGCCAGCATACATGACCACAAGGTTCACCACACCAGCATACATGACCACAGGGTTCACCACACCAGCATACATGACAACAAGGTTCACCACACCAGCATACATGACCACAGGGTTCACCACACCAGCATACATGAGCACAAGGTTCACCACACCAGCATACATGACCACAAGGTTCACCACACCACCATGCATGACCACAAGGTTTACCACACCATCATACATGACCACAAGGTTCACCACACCACCATACATGACCACAAGGTTCACCACATCACCATACATGACCACAAGGTTCACCACACAAGCATACATGACCACAAGGTTCACCACACCAGCATACATGATCACAAGGTTCACCACACCAGCATACATGACCACAAGGTTCACTACGCCAGCATACATGATCACAAGGTTCACCACACCACCATACATGACCACAAGGTTCACCACACCACCATACATGACCATATGGTTCACCACACCACCATACATGACCACAAGGTTCACCACACCACTAAACATGACCACAAGGTTCACCACACCACCATACACGACCACAAGGTTCACCACGCCAGCATACATGACCACAAGGTTCACCACACCACCATACATGACCACAAGGTTCACCACACCAGCATACATGACCACAAGGCTCACCACACCATCATACATGACCACAAGGTTCACCACACCACCATACATGACCACAAGGTTCACCACACCAGCATACATGACCACAAGGTTCACCACACCATCATACATGACCACAAGGTTCACCACACCAGCATACATGACCACAAGGTTCACCACACCATGCATGACCA
This sequence comes from Procambarus clarkii, assembly GCF_040958095.1. Lineage (NCBI taxonomy): Eukaryota > Metazoa > Arthropoda > Malacostraca > Decapoda > Cambaridae > Procambarus > Procambarus clarkii. The sequence continues at coordinate 183,191 of NW_027189445.1, read as the reverse complement.
CAAGGTTCACCACACCATACATGACCACAAGGTTCACCACACCACCATACACGACCACAAGGTTCACCACACCATCATTCATGACCACAAGGTTCACCACACCACCATACATGACCACAGGGTTCACCACACCACCATACATGACCACAAGGTTCACCACACCACCATACATGAACACAAGGTTCACCACACCACCATACATGACCACAAGGTTCACCACACCACCATACATGACCACAAGGTTCACCACACCACCATACATGACCACAAGGTTCACCACACCAGCATACATGACCACAGGGTTCACCACACCAGCATACATGAGCACAAGGTTCACCACACCAGCATACATGACCACAAGGTTCACCACACCACCATGCATGACCACAGGGTTCACCACACCAGCATACATGACCACAAGGTTCACTACGCCAGCATACATGACCACAAGGTTCACCACACCAGCATACATGACCACAAGGTTCACCACACCAGCATACATGACCACAAGGTTCACCACACCACCATACATGACCACAAGGTTCACCACACCACCATACATGACCACAAGGTTCACCACGCCACCATACATGACCACAAGGTTCACCACACCACCATACATGACCACAAGGTTCACCACACCATACATGACCAAAAGGTTCACCACACCATACATGACCACAAGGTTCACCACAGCATACATGACCACAAGGTTCACCACGCCATACATGACCACAAGGTTCACCACACCATACATGACCACAAGGTTCACCACACCAGCATACATGTCCACACCAGCATACATGACCACAAGGTTCACCACACCACCGTACATGATCACAAAGTTCACCACACCAGCATACATGACCACAAGGTTCACCACACCAGCATACATGACCACAAGGTTCACCACACCAGCATACAGGGCCACAAGGTTCACCACACCACCATACATGACCACAAGGTTCACCACACCAGCATACATGACCACAAGGTTCACCACACCAGCAGACATGACCACAAGGTTCACCACACCAGAATACATGACCACAAGGTTCACCACGCCAGCATACATGACCACAAGGTTCACCACACCACCATACATGGCCACAAGGCTCACCACACCAGCATACATGACCACAAGGTTCACCACACCACCATACAAGACCACAAGGTTCACCACACCACCATACATGACCACAAGGTTCACCACACCAGCATACATGACCACAAGGTTCACCACACCACCATACATGACCACAAGGTTCACCACACCACCATACATGACCACAAGGTTCACCATGCCATACATGACCACAAGGTTCACCACACCATACATAACTACAAGGTTCACCACACCATATATGACCACAAGGTTCACCACACCAGCATACATGACCACAAGGTTCACCACACCATATATGACCACAAGGTTCACCACACCATACATGACCACAAGGTTCACCACACCATATATGACAACAAGGTTCACCACACCATACATGACCACAAGGTTCACCACACCACCATACATGACCACAAGGTTCACCACACCACCATACATGACCACAAGGTTGACCACACCAGAATAAATGACCACAAGGTTCACCACACCATATATGACCACAAGGTTCACCACACCAGCATACATGACCACAAGGTTCACCACACCATATATGACCACAAGGTTCACCACACCATATATGACCACAAGGTTCACCACACCATATATGACCACAAGGTTCACCACACCAGAATAAATGACCACAAGGTTCACCACACCATATATGACCACAAGGTTCACCACACCATATATGACCACAAGGTTCACCACACCATATATGACCACAAGGTTCACCACACCAGCATACGTGACCACAAGGTTCACCACACCATACATGACCACAAGGTTCACCACACCAGCATACATGACCACAAGGTTCACCACGCCACCATACATGACCACAACGTTCACCACACCAGCATACATGACCACAAGGTTCACCACACCACCATACATGACCACAAGGTTCACCACACCACTATACAGGACCACAAGGTTCACCACACCACCATACATGACCACAAGGTTCTCCACGCCAGCATACATGACCACAAGGTTCACCACACCACCATACATGAGCACAAGGTTCACCACACCATCATACATGACCACAAGGTTCACCACACCAGCATACATGACCACAAGGTTCACCACACCATGCATTGTGGGAACCGACCTGTGAGATTTATATTTATTTAATTTATATGAATTTATATTTACGTTAATTTGTATACTTCGATAGCAATTTGTATAATGATAAGTGGACTGTATTTCTGCAATAATCTCAATCTCACAAATCGATCCTCTACACATTAGGGGGGGTTTATTAAATTAATATATATGCAGCCAATCAAACTACAGTAATAGCTACATACATTGATGAGGTTCCTTCTCTTATAGGACAGCAGGTTAGTCCACCAGGTATAACTAGAGTGTAGACACCAAATTATCCTCTTTGAGGTAGCTTCTATCACCTAGTAACTGGTGCACATAATCTTGCATCCTCGTCTTGACCTGTCAAAAGTGCGCTAGCTGTGAAGCCAGAATCCTATATATGACAAGTATTTCAGAGAAAACTGTACATGGAACATGAAGACCTGGCTTAATTACCTTTAGTATGAGGCGATTTCGCGTTCTAACCGGGTCACCCTATATAATGACATTAATGGCCACTAATGATAGATAATGGGTTTCGGAAAGAACACTTAACTTGATATGTTGACAGCGTGTTGACAGATGGTACACCTTTGGTATCCATAACACTACGTCCAAGTAAAATTAACAGGAGCCGAATTTGTGGGAACCGACCTGTGAGATTTATATTTATTTAATTTATATGAATTTATATTTACGTTAATTTATATACTTCGATAGCAATTTGTATAATGATAAGTGGACTGTATTTCTGCAATAATCTCATAATCTCACAAATCGATCCTCTACACATTAGGGGGGGGGTTATTAAATTAATATATATATGCAGCCAATCAAACTACAGAAATAACTACATACATTAAAGAGGTTCCTTATCTTATAGTACAGCAGGTTAGTCCACCAGGTATAACTAGGGTGTAGACACCAAATTATCCTCTTTGAGGTAGCTTCCATATCACCCAGTAACTGGTGCACAAATCTTGCATCCTCGTCTTGACCTGTCAAAAGTGCGCTAGCTGTGAAGCCAGATACCTATATATGACAAGTATATCAGAGAAAACAGTACATGGAACATGAAGACCTGGCTTAATTACCTTTAGTTTGAGGCTTCCATGTGATCTAACCGGGTCACCCTATATAATGACATTAATGGCCACTAATGATAAATAATGGGTTTCGGAAAGAACACTTAACTTGATTTGTTGACAGCGTGTTGACAGATGGTACACCTTTGGTATCCATAACACTACGTCCAAGTAAAATTAACAGGAGCCGAATTTGCTCCCGTGTGAGCCTCTGGTCTCGTATAACAATGGCTGCCCTCCTTCCCCACTGACGCCTGGCCTACTTTGTCCAGATTTCAGAAAGTGATAGAAGGGTCACATTTACTCTACTTTAATATTGATAATTAAGTTAATTTATATAAGATGTTTTTATGATGGTAAAGTCCAAAGACTAATGTATTTAAGAATAATTCCCAGCAGAATAGCTGGTGAATTATAATAGTATGTGGTGATGATATCCCGTTTTCTTTAGACGGTAATTCCACTACAAGTTACGTTTTCTATGGGTAACTTGTTTATACAACACAGCTATTATCTGTATGATATTAAATAGTGTCGGATTTTCCGACATAATTCCCCAGGGGGCTGCTCACGGGTCGAAGTCCTATTTAGAACAGACGAACACCGATACTCCTCCTTCGAATTATTAGATTAATTTGATGTTAGTAGTTAGTAATCACACATTTGTGCGTCTGTTCGTACAGGACGGATGTCCCGTACTAGAGTTGCAGGGGTTAGAAGTCTAATGCAATTTCATTTCCCTGTCAACTCTTGAAAGGCTAATATTCAAGCCTTATTACATATTATTTTACCCAGAAGACTGGATGTGATCAAGTACTACAGTCAAGTATGATTCAGGGATTGCAGTGAGATCAGTGACATTAGATAGAACTTGAAGTTTCTTCAGGTAACTAGTCACTGATATATAAACACTGAGGCCCATGGAATACATCTTGATTAAATAATAAATGTATCAAATCAGTCATCATATTTATTGGGGTTTAATTTAGTTAATTGATTCAGAAGATTGAATAGCTCATCATTAAAGTAAAGTATGGTTCTGAGACTGCAGTGGGTTCAGTGACATTGGTCGCAGTGACTTGTAGCTGCTTAAGCTACTGTTCACTGATTTGCCACTGAGGCCTCATGAACTCATCTCCAGCTTTAAATGATGATACTAACATCAACCTCTGTTACTATAGTCAGCTGTAATCTCCTTAGTATAATGCTACTGGAGAAATATAATCAGCTGACAAATTTAGATTTCTACTGGTATTGTTTATCTGCAGGCATAGGTCTCCTCAGGCTTGATACTGGGCCTGAGAGTAATTTACCTCCTGCAGAGTTTAACATGGTTATGCCCTGATATTTAGTAGGGCTACCGATGAATCGATGACAATAGTCTGTCCCTACAAGGAGACCGAAGTCGGTGAGGTGATCAGACTTAATATTATCTGCCAATTTTATTCCTCTATTTCTCAGGAATTTGGCTGTTGCTCTCAGACCTTGAACTTGTAGGTCTACTGGTATTTTGTCCACCACAATGGCTTGTACTCGACAGACGTACCTGCCTAAGCGTACTGATGGTTGTACCACCTGGTAGACTTGAGGTCCTGCATCTGTTACAAACCCTGAGATGTTGAATGACATCTGGGCTACAGGCCTTAATTGTAATTCATCTGCCAACTTTTTAGTGATATATGTTCTCTGGGATCCTTGGTCAAACAACCCACGGGTATGGACCTTGGCCCTCTTATTCAGGATGGTAATTTGGGCAGTAGGCAAAGTCGTATTACCTTTAGACTTTGCCGATTGGACACTCTTTGTTTGTTGCACCTTGCAGTACTGTACTGTGGTGGGAATGCTATCTTCCACCTTGGGTCTTGAATACGTTAATTTCGTATATTTGCACAGTGCTGCATGGTGTCTACCTCTTCTACACCTGTTGCAGGTGTTGAATTGGGTATCACAATAGTCTATGTTGTGTGACTTGAGACACCTTGCACATCTCCCTAATTCCTGGAGTCGCTCCATACGAGTGTCTCTGGTTGGATAATTAGCACAACAGTATGTTGAATGTTTCTTTTTGCAGAACATACATGTCCCCCAGCCTACTGCACGTTTGGAAGTTACCGGTTTGGGTGAACTAGTAACAGTAGGCTTGGAGGATTCTGCTGCATTGTCAGATTTTCTGCAACTTGATGTTAGAGTAATTGACTGATGTTTATTTGGGGTAGTTGTTTTACTCTTTAATTGACTCTTATTTTCTATTTCTGAAGGCTTGCATGAGGCTTTAACTTCCTCATTTGCTCGTCGTTTGTTTATGATGGAATGTAAACCTTCAGTGATGTCCTGTACTGTCAGGATGGTGTTATGTTGATGTGCATATAATTCATCTAGTATATCGCTGGACAATTTTCGTTGAAGGACTACTTTGGTCATCCATTCACTAGTAGTTATATCAACCTTAAGACTGAATGTTCTTAGTAGTGACTCAAACTCCATGCTGAAGGATTGTAATGAGTCAGCAGTCTGATCAGGTTGAGGTAAATCCAGCAATTGTAGTACTAGATGTATGACAGTTTTCTCATTGCCAGCATTATTCCTAGGAGGCTGGACTGGGAAATTAGTGCTGTCGCTATTTTCATTTACATTTTCTACTACTGGTTCAGCTTCACCTCTAGTTTGGAGGCATGTTAACTTAGTGGCCTCAGGTATTGGGTTTTCAGAAACCACAGAGACTGTGGATAAATTGTCTGAGAACTGCTTAATTTCTGGTGGTATAATATTGGGTGAAGCTGTAGTGGGTGAAGCTTTACTGGGTGAAGCTTTATCCTTGTTGATTAAAGGATCTAATCTGGCTTTACATTTATTCTCAAAAAGATCCAGATCATCCATAACATTATCTACTTTATTTGGTGTACTTGCTATTTGTTCTGATTCAATTATCCTGTGTAAATGTTCCAACCTGGCTTGAGTTTCTTCTTCATATTGTGCAAGGTCAGACAGGAATGGTTCCACATCTTCAACTACTATGTCGTCGTCGTGGACCTGATTTTGGTAAGATTTCCTATTTGCTTTCAATATATGCAATTGGGTTTGAATCTGTAACAGTGGTATTTTCAACCGACGATAATTAATTACAGGCTCATATAACAACTGTTCATATTGGTTGAGATCTCTTGTTAGTTGGCGTTTGCTTGATATTAAAGCACGCTTTGCTTTCTGTGGATTAGTCATGGTGACTTGTTAATTGGGCACCACTGGCTCATAAATTGTGAGCAAGTACTAATGGTAGCCTAGGGTTAAATTCTGCACTCACTAGGCAATAATCCTACCTCTACTAGAGGTTAGCACTTAAAATTAATACACATTATATATATACAATCATACACACTAATGATTTGAGTGATAAACCAGTGTCACTGGAAGTACCTTTAGGTTAGCTCTTCTATATCACCCTAGGATGGAATAGACACTAATTAATCACTCAAAGGTGTAATGATCATAAGTAAATTATTATATATACACAACTCAACTCGAGTTGATAAAAATTACACCCAAAATAGGGTCTGGACCATTCATTAATGGTGTTAGGTTGTTGAATATAGTACAACTGACTATGGTAATAATGGGACTAGGATGAACGATAATAGTTCAACTAGTCATATCTTACCCTGTTGTGGGTTGGCAATTAGTAAATATTATACTGTGATCACTAGTGCAATATATATTAAATAATTCTCTATTTGGAGAAATAATATACACAATTATTGATAATAGCCACTTAATTGCCTCTATGAAACTTCTAATATTATCAAGAAGTATTAAATATTATTAGTGACCTCGCGAAATAAAGTCCACAAAATTCGTAGATAATCTCTCGCGAAATGTAACACCACGAAATCCGTGAACAATCTCGCGAAGACACAGTCACTAATTTGGCTGGATTCTATATTAGCGCTGTCATTTCACGAAATAACACGCCACCAAATATCTGTGGGTGTGCATGAAACCGCTGACGAAGCTGAACCGGGCTGAGGGAGGCTCCTGAGCTCCCTCGAGGCTACGCTGCCGTCTTGACTGCTGGCTTTGTTTAAATAACACTGCACTAGTATATTTAATGAATCCACTGGTTAACTGGTTCATCCGGTACTAAGATGACCAAATGTGGGTTCATAGGACCGAATATTCCGGTTCCGAAGGTCCAAATAATGTGGGAACCGACCTGTGAGATTTATATTTATTTAATTTATATGAATTTATATTTACGTTAATTTATATACTTCGATAGCAATTTGTATAATGATAAGTGGACTGTATTTCTGCAATAATCTCATAATCTCACAAATCGATCCTCTACACATTAGGGGGGGGGGGGTTATTAAATTAATATATATATGCAGCCAATCAAACTACAGAAATAACTACATACATTAAAGAGGTTCCTTATCTTATAGTACAGCAGGTTAGTCCACCAGGTATAACTAGGGTGTAGACACCAAATTATCCTCTTTGAGGTAGCTTCCATATCACCCAGTAACTGGTGCACAAATCTTGCATCCTCGTCTTGACCTGTCAAAAGTGCGCTAGCTGTGAAGCCAGATACCTATATATGACAAGTATATCAGAGAAAACAGTACATGGAACATGAAGACCTGGCTTAATTACCTTTAGTTTGAGGCTTCCATGTGATCTAACCGGGTCACCCTATATAATGACATTAATGGCCACTAATGATAAATAATGGGTTTCGGAAAGAACACTTAACTTGATTTGTTGACAGCGTGTTGACAGATGGTACACCTTTGGTATCCATAACACTACGTCCAAGTAAAATTAACAGGAGCCGAATTTGCTCCCGTGTGAGCCTCTGGTCTCGTATAACAATGGCTGCCCTCCTTCCCCACTGACGCCTGGCCTACTTTGTCCAGATTTCAGAAAGTGATAGAAGGGTCACATTTACTCTACTTTAATATTGATAATTAAGTTAATTTATATAAGATGTTTTTATGATGGTAAAGTCCAAAGACTAATGTATTTAAGAATAATTCCCAGCAGAATAGCTGGTGAATTATAATAGTATGTGGTGATGATATCCCGTTTTCTTTAGACGGTAATTTCACTACAAGTTACGTTTTCTATGGGTAACTTGTTTATACAACACAGCTATTATCTGTATGATATTAAATAGTGTCGGATTTTCCGACAGAATTTGCTCCCGTGTGAGCCTCTGGTCTAGTATAACAATGGCTGCCCTCCTCCCTCACTCTGACGCCTGGCTTACATTGTCCAGATTTCAGAAAGTGATAGAAGGGTCACATTTACTCTACTTTAATATTGATAATTAAGTTAATTTATATAAGATGTTTTATGATGGTAAAGTCCAAAGACTAATGTATTTAAGAATAATTCCCAGCAAAATAGCTGGTGAATTATAATAGTATGTGGTGATGATATCCCGTTTTCTATAGACGGTAATTCCACTACAAGTTACGTTTTCTATGGGTAACTTGTTGGTAATACAGCTCTTATCTGTCTGTATGATATTATTGTTAAATGGTGTCGGATTTTCCGACATAATTCCCCAGGGGCTGCTCACGGGTCGAAGTCCTAATTAGAACAGACGAACACCGATACTCCTCCATCGAATTATTACATTAATTTGATGTTAGTAGTTAGTAATCACACATTTGTGTGTCTGTTCGTACAGGACGGATGTCCCGTACTAGAGTTGTAGGGGTTAGAAGTCTAATGCGATTTCATTTCCCTGTCAACTCTTGAAAGGCTAATATTCAAGCCTAATTACATATTATTTAACCCAGAAGACTGAATGTGATCAAGTACTACAGTCAAGTATGATTCAGGGACTGCAATGAGATCAGTGACATTAGATATAACTTGAAGTTTGTTCAGGTAACTGGTCACTGATATATAAACACTGAGGCCCATGGAATACATCTTGATTAAATAATAAATGTATCAAATCAGTCATCAGATTTATTGGGGTTTAATTTAGTTAATTGATTCAGAAGATTGAATAGCTCATCATTAAAGTAAAGTATGGTTCTGAGACTGCAGTGGGTTCAGTGACATTGGTCGCAGTGACTTGTAGCTGTTTTAGGCTACTATTCACTGATTTGCCACTGAAGCCTCATGAACTCATCTTCAGCTTTAAATGATGATACTAACATCAACCTCTGTTACTATAGTCAGCTGTAATCTCCTTAGTATAATGCTACTGGAGAAATATAATCAGCTGACAAATTTAGATTTCTACTAGTATTGTTTATCTGCAGGCATAGGTCTCCTCAGGCTTGATACTGGGCCTGAGAGTAATTTACCTCCTGCAGAGTTTAACATGGTTATACCCTGATATTTAATAGGGCTACCGATGAATCGATGACAATAGTCTGTCCCTACAAGGAGACCGAAGTCGGTGAGGTGATCAGACTTAATATTATCTGCCAATTTTATTCCTCTATTTCTCAGGAATTTGGCTGTTGCTCTCAGACCTTGAACTTGTAGGTCTACTGGTATTTTGTCCACCACAATGGCTTGTACTCGACAGACGTACCTGCCTAAACGTACTGATGGTTGTACCACCTGGTAGACTTGAGGTCCTGCATCTGTTACAAACCCTGAGATGTTGAATGACGTCTGGGCTACAGGCCTTAATTGTAGTTCTTCTGCCAACTTTTTGGTGATATATGTTCTCTGGGATCCTTGGTCAAACAACCCACGGGTATGGACCTTGGCCCTCTTATTCAGGATGGTAATTTGGGCAGTAGGCAAAGTCGTATTACCTTTAGACTTTGCCGATTGGACACTCTTTGTTGGTTGCACCTTGCAGTACTGTACTGTGGTGGGAATGCTATCTTCCACCTTGGGGTTTGGAGACGTTGTTTTGGTGTCTCTGCACAATGCTGCATGGTGTTGACCTTTGTTACACCTATTACAGGTGTGTAATTGGGTATCACAGTCCTTGATGTTATGTTTCCTGAGGCACCTCGTGCAATGTTGCAAATCTTTGAGTCGCTCAACACGGGCGTCACTATCAGGAAAATTAGGGCAGTGGTACATTGAATGTTTCTCATTGCAGAACAAACATGTTCCATAGCTTCCAGTACCCTTTGGTGTCACGTTCTTGGATGACACAGTAACTATAGGCTTGGAGGGTCCCACTGCATATACGCCCACACTGCCACTGTTCCACTTTGGTGTTGAATTATATTGTCTAGATTGATTTGGAGTACCTTTGGTACTCTGTGGTTTACTATTATTAGTTTCTGAGGGTTTACTTGGTGGTTTTAATTTGTCATGTGTTCGTAATTGATGAACTACTGACTTTAAACCTTCAGATATTTCATTCATGGATAAGATGCTTTTATTGTAATGAGCACTCATTTGTCTCAATATGTCCCTAGGTATTTTCTCCTGGACAATTATTTTCAAGACCCACTCAGCCCCGTTTGTATCTGCTGTCAGGCTGAGGGCATTGATCAATGATTCTATCTCCAGCTTGAAGACTTGGAGTGAATCAGCTGAAGCCTCCGGTGGGGGTAAATGCAACAGCTCATGAACTAAATGTGATGTTCTTACTTCTGGATCAGCATAATTATCTTTGAGGAGTTTTACTGCCAGATCATAGCCGTCATTAGTTAATCTCAGATGGGATACTACTGTTTTAGCCTCACCTGATAATTGGCCTTGCAAATAAGAGAATTTACTACTCTTTGGTAAAGATTGTTTTGAGTCTACAAGGTCAACGAATTTGTTCCAAAATTCGTCCCAATCTTCCTCATCTTTTCCTGAGAAAGTGGGTAAATTAATTGGAGGGAGTCGAGCTTCTGCTTGACTCGTATTAGATGCAACTGTTGTTGTTGTTGTTGTTGCCTTGTTCTGGGCAATTAATTTGACATAAGGCTGTAACGTGGCCTGAGTGTGATCTTCATAATTCGCTAGATCAACCATAATGTCGTCTATTTCTGTTTCTGATAAATTAGTGTTGGCAAGTTCAGCCACATATGTTGCTATTTGACATTTGATTTGCTCAAATTTACCTGCAGCTGCTTGATAATAGCTTTCCAGGTCAGCATAATCAACTGTTGATTGTTGTGACAAATCTTCACATTTCTTGATCTGTCTTGTTAAGTGGCCTTTAAGACCTGCAAGGGTTCTTTTCATTCTCCCTGCATTATCCATACTGGCTCGTTGGTGAAGCCTTGTGGGACTTGTACTTGGGCTGCTCATAATACTGAACAAGCACTGATGGTAGCCTAGGGTAAATTCTGCACTCACTAGGCAATAATCCTACCTCTACTAGAGGTTAGCACTTAAAATTAATACACATTATATATATACAATCATCCACACTAATGATTTGAGTGATAAACCAGTGTCACTGGAAGTACCTTTAGGTTAGCTCTTCTATATCACCCTAGGATGGTAGAGACACTAATTAATCACTCAAAGGTGTAATGATCATAAGTAAATTATTATATATACAACTCAATTCGAGTTGATAAAAATTACACCCAAAATAGGGTCTGGACCATTCATTAATGGTGTTAGGTTGTTCAATATAGTACAACTGACTATAGTAATAATGGGACTAGGATGAACAATAATAGTTCAACTAGTCAGTATCCTACCCTGTTGTGGGTTGGCAATTAGTAAATATTATACTGTGATCACTAGTGCAATTTATATTAAATAATTCTCTATTTTGGAGAAATAATATACACAATTATTGATAATAGCCTCTTAATTAGCCTCTATGAAACTTCTAATATTATCAAGAAGTATTAAATATTATTAGTGACCTCGCGAAATAAACTCCACAAAATTCGTAGATAATCTCTCGCGAAATGTAACACCACGAAATCCGTGAACAATCTCGCGACACAGTCACTAATTAGGCTGGCTTCAATATTAGCGCTGTCATTTCACGAAATAACACGCCACCAAATATCTGTGGGTGTGCATGAAACCGCTGACGAAGCTGAACTGGGCTGAGGGAGGCTCCTGAGCTCCCTCGAGGCTACGCTGCCGTCTTTGACTGGCTGGCCTTGTTTAAATCACACTGCACTAGATATTTTATGAATCCACTGGTTAACTGGTTCATCCGGTACTAAGATGACCAAATGTGGGTTCAAAGGATCAAATAATCCGTCATCCGGTTCGAAGATGACCAAATAATGTGGGAACCGACCTGTGAGAATTATATTTATTTAATTTATATGAATTTATATTTACGTTAATTTGTATACTTCGATAGCAATTTGTATAATGATAAGTGGACTGTATTTCTGCAATAATCTCAATCTCACAAATCGATCCTCTACACATTAGGGGGGGTTTATTAAATTAATATATATGCAGCCAATCAAACTACAGTAATAGCTACATACATTGATGAGGTTCCTTCTCTTATAGTACAGCAGGTTAGTCCACCAGGTATAACTAGAGTGTAGACACCAAATTATCCTCTTTGAGGTAGCTTCTATCACCCAGTAACTGGTGCACATAATCTTGCATCCTCGTCTTGACCTGTCAAAAGTGCGCTAGCTGTGAAGCCAGAATCCTATATATGACAAGTATTTCAGAGAAGACTGTACATGGAACATGAAGACCTGGCTTAATTACCTTTAGTATGAGGCGATTTCGCGTTCTAACCGGGTCACCCTATATAATGACATTAATGGCCACTAATGATAGATAATGGGTTTCGGAAAGAACACTTAACTTGATATGTTGACAGCGTGTTGACAGATGGTACACCTTTGGTATCCATAACACTACGTCCAAGTAAAATTAACAGGAGCCGAATTTGCTCCCGTGTGAGCCTCTGGTCTAGTATAACAATGGCTGCCCTCCTCCCTCACTCTGACGCCTGGCTTACATTGTCCAGATTTCAGAAAGTGATAGAAGGGTCACATTTACTCTACTTTAATATTGATAATTAAGTTAATTTATATAAGATGTTTTATGATGGTAAAGTCCAAAGACTAATGTATTTAAGAATAATTCCCAGCAAAATAGCTGGTGAATTATAATAGTATGTGGTGATGATATCCCGTTTTCTATAGACGGTAATTCCACTACAAGTTACGTTTTCTATGGGTAACTTGTTGGTAATACAGCTCTTATCTGTCTGTATGATATTATTGTTAAATGGTGTCGGATTTTCCGACATGCATGACCACAAGGTTCACCACACCATACATGACCACAAGGTTCACCACACCACCATACACGACCACAAGGTTCACCACACCCCCATACATGACCACAAGGTTCACCACGCCACCATACCTGACCTCAAGGTTCACCACACCACCATACATGACCACAAGGTTCACCACACCACCATACATGACCACAAGGTTCACCACACCATCATACATGACCACAAGGTTCACCACACCACCATACAGGACCACAGGGTACACCACACCACCATACATGACCACAGGGTTCACCATACCAGCATACAGGGCCACAAGGTTCACCACACCACCATACATGACCACAAGGTTCACCACACCAGCATACATGACCACAAGGTTCACCACACCAGCAGACATGACCACAAGGTTCACCACACCAGAATACATGACCACAAGGTTCACCACACCAGCATACATGACCACAGGGTTCACCACACCAGCATACATGACCACAAGGTTCACCACACCATGCATGACTACAAGGTTCACCACACCAGCATACATGACCACAGGGTTCACCACACTAGCAGACATGACCACAAGGTTCACCACACCAGAATACATGACCACAAGGTTCACCACACCAGCATACATGACCACAAGGTTCACCACGCCAGCATACATGACCACAAGGTTCACCACACCACCATACATGGCCACAAGGTTCACCACGCCACCATACATGACCACAAGGTTCACCACACCACCATACATGACCACTAGGTTCACCACACCACCATACATGACCACAAGGTTCACCACACCACCATACATGACCACAAGAGTCACCACACCATACATGACTACATGGTTCACCACACCACCTTACATGACCACAAGGTTCACCACACCACCATACATGACCACAAGGTTCACCACACCAGCATACATGACCACAAGGTTCACCACGCCACCATACATGACCACATGGTTCACCACACCACCATACATGACCACAAGGTTCACCACACCACCATACATGACCACAAGGTTCACCACACCATCATACATGACCACAAGGTTCACCATACCACCATACATGACCACAAGGTTCACCACACCACCATACATGACCACAAGGTTCACCACATCACCATACATGACCACAAGGTTCACCACACCAGCATACATGACCACAAGGTTCACCACGCCATACATGACCACAAGGTTCACCACACAATGCATGACCACAAGGTTCACTACACCACCATGCATGACCACAAGGTTCACCACACCATGCATGACCACAAGGTTCACCACACCAGCATACATGACCACAAGGTTCACCACACCAGCATACATGACCACAAGGTTCACCACACCATGCATGACCACAAGGTTCACCACACCATCATACATGACCACAAGGTTCACCACACCAGCATACATGACCACAAGGTTCACCACACTATGCATGACCACAAGGTTCACCACACCATCATACATGACCACAAGGTTCACCACACCATCATACATGACCACAAGGTTCACCACACCATGCATGACCACAAGGTTCACCACACCATCATACATGACCACAAGGTTCACCACACCATACATGACCACAAGGTTCACCACACCAGCATACATGACCACAAGGTTCACCACACCACCATACATGACCACAAGGTTCACCACACCACTATACATGACCACAAGGTTCACCACACCACCATACATGACCACAAGGTTCACCACGCCAGCATACATGACCACAAGGTTCACCACACCACCATACATGACCACAAGGTTCACCACATCAGCATACATGACCACAAGGCTCACCACACCATCATACATGACCACAAGGTTCACCACACCACCATACATGACCACAAGGTTCACCACACCAGCATACATGACCACAAGGTTCACCACACCAGCATACATGACCACAAGGTTCACCACACCATGCATGACCACAAGGTTCACCACACCATACATGACCACAAGGTTCACCACACCACCATACACGACCACAAGGTTCACCACACCATCATACATGACCACAAGGTTCACCTCACCACCATACATGACCACAGGGTTCACCACACCACCATACATGACCACAAGGTTCACCACACCACCATACATGACCACAAGGTTCACCACACCACCATACATGACCACAAGGTTCACCACACCACCATACATGACCACAAGGTTCACCACACCAGCATACATGACCACAGGGTTCACCACACCAGCATACATGAGCACAAGGTTCACCACACCAGCATACATGACCACAAGGTTAACCACACCACCATGCATGACCACAGGGTTCACCACACCAGCATACATGACCACAAGGTTCACTACGCCAGCATACATGACCACAAGGTTCACCACACCAGCATACATGACCACAAGGTTCACCACACCTGCATACATGACCACAAGGTTCACCACACCATGCATGACCACAAGGTTCACCACACCATACATGACCAGAAGGTTCACCACACCACCATACATGACCACAAGGTTCACCACACCATCATACATGACCACAAGGTTCACAACACCAGCATACATGACCACAAGGTTCACCACACCATGCATGACCACAAGGTTCACCACACCATACATGACCACAAGGTTCACCACACCACCATACATGACCACAAGGTTCACCACACCCCCATACATGACCACAAGGTTCACCACGCCACCATACCTGACCTCAAGGTTCACCACACCACCATACATGACCACAAGGTTCACCACACCACCATACATGACCACAAGGTTCACCACACCATCATACATGACCACAAGGTTCACCACACCACCATACAGGACCACAGGGTACACCACGCCACCATACATGACCACAGGGTTCACCATACCAGCATACAGGGCCACAAGGTTCACCACACCACCATACATGACCACAAGGTTCACCACACCAGCATACATGACCACAAGGTTCACCACACCAGCAGACATGACCACAAGGTTCACCACACCAGAATACATGACCACAAGGTTCACCACACCAGCATACATGACCACAGGGTTCACCACACCAGCATACATGACCACAAGGTTCACCACACCATGCATGACTACAAGGTTCACCACACCAGCATACATGACCACAGGGTTCACCACACTAGCAGACATGACCACAAGGTTCACCACACCATCATACATGACCACAAGGTTCACCACACCAGCATACATGACCACAAGGTTCACCACGCCAGCATACATGACCACAAGGTTCACCACAAAACCATACATGGCCACAAGGTTCACCACGCCACCATACATGACCACAAGGTTCACCACACCACCATACATGACCACAAGGTTCACCACACCACCATACATGACCACAAGGTTCACCACACCACCATACATGACCACAAGAGTCACCACACCATACATGACTACATGGTTCACCACACCACCATACATGACCACAAGGTTCACCACACCACCATACATGACCACAAGGTTCACCACACCAGCATACATGACCACAAGGTTCACCACGCCACCATACATGACCACATGGTTCACCACACCACAATACATGACCACAAGGTTCACCACACCACCATACATGACCACAAGGTTCACCACACCATCATACATGACCACAAGGTTCACCACACCACAATACATGACCACAAGGTTCACCACACCACCATACATGACCACAAGGTTCACCACACCACTATACATGACCACAAGGTTCACCACACCACCATACATGACCACAAGGTTCACCACGCCAGCATACATGACCACAAGGTTCACCACACCACCATACATGACCACAAGGTTCACCACATCAGCATACATGACCACAAGGCTCACCACACCATCATACATGACCACAAGGTTCACCACACCACCATACATGACCACAAGGTTCACCACACCAGCATACATGACCACAAGGTTCACCACACCAGCATACATGACCACAAGGTTCACCACACCATGCATGACCACAAGGTTCACCACACCATACATGACCACAAGGTTCACCACACCACCATACACGACCACAAGGTTCACCACACCATCATACATGACCACAAGGTTCACCACACCACCATACATGACCACAGGGTTCACCACACCACCATACATGACCACAAGGTTCACCACACCACCATACATGACCACAAGGTTCACCACACCACCATACATGACCACAAGGTTCACCACACCACCATACATGACCACAAGGTTCACCACACCAGCATACATGACCACAGGGTTCACCACACCAGCATACATGAGCACAAGGTTCACCACACCAGCATACATGACCACAAGGTTCACCACACCACCATGCATGACCACAGGGTTCACCACACCAGCATACATGACCACAAGGTTCACTACGCCAGCATACATGACCACAAGGTTCACCACACCAGCATACATGACCACAAGGTTCACCACACCAGCATACATGACCACAAGGTTCACCACACCATGCATGACCACAAGGTTCACCACACCATACATGACCAGAAGGTTCACCACACCACCATACATGACCACAAGGTTCACCACACCATCATACATGACCACAAGGTTCACAACACCAGCATACATGACCACAAGGTTCACCACACCATGCATGACCACAAGGTTCACCACACCATACATGACCACAAGGTTCACCACACCACCATACATGACCACAAGGTTCACCACACCCCCATACATGACCACAAGGTTCACCACGCCACCATACCTGACCTCAAGGTTCACCACACCACCATACATGACCACAAGGTTCACCACACCACCATACATGACCACAAGGTTCACCACACCATCATACATGACCACAAGGTTCACCACACCATCATACATGACCACAAGGTTCACCACACCACAATACATGACCACAAGGTTCACCACACCACCATACATGACCACAAGGTTCACCACACCACTATACATGACCACAAGGTTCACCACACCACCATACATGACCACAAGGTTCACCACGCCAGCATACATGACCACAAGGTTCACCACACCACCATACATGACCACAAGGTTCACCACATCAGCATACATGACCACAAGGCTCACCACACCATCATACATGACCACAAGGTTCACCACACCACCATACATGACCACAAGGTTCACCACACCAGCATACATGACCACAAGGTTCACCACACCAGCATACATGACCACAAGGTTCACCACACCATGCATGACCACAAGGTTCACCACACCATACATGACCACAAGGTTCACCACACCACCATACACGACCACAAGGTTCACCACACCATCATACATGACCACAAGGTTCACCACACCACCATACATGACCACAGGGTTCACCACACCACCATACATGACCACAAGGTTCACCACACCACCATACATGACCACAAGGTTCACCACACCACCATACATGACCACAAGGTTCACCACACCACCATACATGACCACAAGGTTCACCACACCAGCATACATGACCACAGGGTTCACCACACCAGCATACATGAGCACAAGGTTCACCACACCAGCATACATGACCACAAGGTTCACCACACCACCATGCATGACCACAGGGTTCACCACACCAGCATACATGACCACAAGGTTCACTACGCCAGCATACATGACCACAAGGTTCACCACACCAGCATACATGACCACAAGGTTCACCACACCAGCATACATGACCACAAGGTTCACCACACCATGCATGACCACAAGGTTCACCACACCATACATGACCAGAAGGTTCACCACACCACCATACATGACCACAAGGTTCACCACACCATCATACATGACCACAAGGTTCACAACACCAGCATACATGACCACAAGGTTCACCACACCATGCATGACCACAAGGTTCACCACACCATACATGACCACAAGGTTCACCACACCACCATACATGACCACAAGGTTCACCACACCCCCATACATGACCACAAGGTTCACCACGCCACCATACCTGACCTCAAGGTTCACCACACCACCATACATGACCACAAGGTTCACCACACCACCATACATGACCACAAGGTTCACCACACCATCATACATGACCACAAGGTTCACCACACCACCATACAGGACCACAGGGTACACCACGCCACCATACATGACCACAGGGTTCACCATACCAGCATACAGGGCCACAAGGTTCACCACACCACCATACATGACCACAAGGTTCACCACACCAGCATACATGACCACAAGGTTCACCACACCAGCAGACATGACCACAAGGTTCACCACACCAGAATACATGACCACAAGGTTCACCACACCAGCATACATGACCACAGGGTTCACCACACCAGCATACATGACCACAAGGTTCACCACACCATGCATGACTACAAGGTTCACCACACCAGCATACATGACCACAGGGTTCACCACACTAGCAGACATGACCACAAGGTTCACCACACCATCATACATGACCACAAGGTTCACCACACCAGCATACATGACCACAAGGTTCACCACGCCAGCATACATGACCACAAGGTTCACCACAAAACCATACATGGCCACAAGGTTCACCACGGCACCTTACATGACCACAAGGTTCACCACACCACCATACATGACCACAAGGTTCACCACACCACGATACATGACCACAAGGTTCACCACACCACCATACATGACCACAAGAGTCACCACACCATACATGACTACATGGTTCACCACACCACCATACATGACCACAAGGTTCACCACACAACCATACATGACCACAAGGTTCACCACACCAGCATACATGACCACAAGGTTCACCACGCCACCATACATGACCACATGGTTCACCACACCACCATACATGACCACAAGGTTCACCACACCACCATACATGACCACAAGGTTCACCACACCATCATACATGACCACAAGGTTCACCACACCACCATACATGACCACAAGGTTCACCACACCAGCATACATGACCACAAGGTTCACCACACCAGCATACATGACCACAAGGTTCACCACACCATGCATGACCACAAGGTTTACCACACCATACATGACCACAAGGTTCACCACACCACCATACACGACCACAAGGTTCACCACACCATCATACATGACCACAAGGTTCACCACACCACCATACATGACCACAGGGTTCACCACACCACCATACATGACCACAAGGTTCACCACACCACCATACATGACCACAAGGTTCACCACACCACCATACATGACCACAAGGTTCACCACACCACCATACATGACCACAAGGTTCACCACACCAGCATACATGACCACAGGGTTCACCACACCAGCATACATGAGCACAAGGTTCACCACACCAGCATACATGACCACAAGGTTCACCACACCACCATGCATGACCACAGGGTTCACCACACCAGCATACATGACCACAAGGTTCACTACGCCAGCATACATGACCACAAGGTTCACCACACCAGCATACATGACCACAAGGTTTACCACACCAGCATACATGACCACAAGGTTCACCACACCATGCATGACCACAAGGTTCACCACACCATACATGACCACAAGGTTCACCACACCACCATACATGACCACAAGGTTCACCACACCATCATACATGACCACAAGGTTCACAACACCAGCATACATGACCACAAGGTTCACCACACCATGCATGACCACAAGGTTCACCACACCATACATGACCACAAGGTTCACCACACCACCATACATGACCACAAGGTTCACCACACCCCCATACATGACCACAAGGTTCACCACGCCACCATACCTGACCTCAAGGTTCACCACACCACCATACGTGACCACAAGGTTCACCACACCACCATACATGACCACAAGGTTCACCACACCATCATACATGACCACAAGGTTCACCACACCACCATACATGACCACAAGGTTCACCACACCATCATACATGACCACAAGGTTCACCACACCACCATACATGACCACAAGGTTCACCACACCAGCATACATGACCACAAGGTTCACCACACCAGCATACATGACCACAAGGTTCACCACACCATGCATGACCACAAGGTTCACCACACCATACATGACCACAAGGTTCACCACACCACCATACACGACCACAAGGTTCACCACACCATCATACATGACCACAAGGTTCACCACACCACCATACATGACCACAGGGTTCACCACACCACCATACATGACCACAAGGTTCACCACACCACCATACATGACCACAAGGTTCACCACACCACCATACATGACCACAAGGTTCACCACACCACCATACATGACCACAAGGTTCACCACACCAGCATACATGACCACAGGGTTCACCACACCAGCATACATGACCACAAGGTTCACCACACCAGCATACATGACCACAAGGTTCACCACACCATGCATGACCACAAGGTTCACCACACCATACATGACCACAAGGTTCACCACACCACCATACACGACCACAAGGTTCACCACACCATCATACATGACCACATGGTTCACCACACCACCATACATGACCACAGGGTTCACCACACCACCATACATGACCACAAGGTTCACCACACCACCATACATGACCACAAGGTTCACCACACCACCATACATGACCACAAGGTTCACCACACCACCATACATGACCACAAGGTTCACCACACCAGCATACATGACCACAGGGTTCACCACACCAGCATACATGAGCACAAGGTTCACCACACCAGCATACATGACCACAAGGTTCACCACACCACCATGCATGACCACAGGGTTCACCACACCAGCATACATGACCACAAGGTTCACTACGCCAGCATACATGACCACAAGGTTCACCACACCAGCATACATGACCACAAGGTTTACCACACCAGCATACATGACCACAAGGTTCACCACACCATGCATGACCACAAGGTTCACCACACCATACATGACCACAAGGTTCACCACACCACCATACATGACCACAAGGTTCACCACACCACCATACATGACCACAAGGTTCACCACACCCCCATACATGACCACAAGGTTCACCACGCCACCATACCTGACCTCAAGGTTCACCACACCACCATACATGACCACAAGGTTCACCACACCACCATACATGACCACAAGGTTCACCACACCATCATACATGACCACAAGGTTCACCACACCACCATACAGGACCACAGGGTACACCACGCCACCATACATGACCACAGGGTTCACCATACCAGCATACAGGGCCACAAGGTTCACCACATCACCATACATGACCACAAGGTTCACCACACCAGCATACATGACCACAAGGTTCACCACACCAGCATACATGACCACAAGGTTCACCACACCAGCATACATGACCACAAGGTTCACCACACCAGCATACATGACCACAGGGTTCACCACACCAGCATACATGACCACAAGGTTCACCACACCATGCATGACTACAAGGTTCACCACACCAGCATACATGACCACAGGGTTCACCACACTAGCAGACATGACCACAAGGTTCACCACACCATCATACATGACCACAAGGTTCACCACACCAGCATACATGACCACAAGGTTCACCACGCCAGCATACATGACCATAAGGTTCACCACAAAACCATACATGGCCACAAGGTTCACCACGCCACCATACATGACCACAAGGTTCACCACACCACCATACATGACCACAAGGTTCACCACACCACGATACATGACCACAAGGTTCACCACACCACCATACATGACCACAAGAGTCACCACACCATACATGACTACATGGTTCACCACACCACCATACATGACCACAAGGTTCACCACACAACCATACATGACCACAAGGTTCACCACACCAGCATACATGACCACAAGGTTCACCACGCCACCATACATGACCACATGGTTCACCACACCACCATACATGACCACAAGGTTCACCACACCACCATACATGACCACAAGGTTCACCACACCATCATACATGACCACAAGGTTCACCACACCACCATACATGACCACAAGGTTCACCACACCAGCATACATGACCACAAGGTTCACCACACCAGCATACATGACCACAAGGTTCACCACACCATGCATGACCACAAGGTTCACCACACCATACATGACCACAAGGTTCACCACACCACCATACACGACCACAAGGTTCACCACACCATCATACATGACCACAAGGTTCACCACACCACCATACATGACCACAGGGTTCACCACACCACCATACATGACCACAAGGTTCACCACACCACCATACATGACCACAAGGTTCACCACACCACCATACATGACCACAAGGTTCACCACACCACCATACATGACCACAAGGTTCACCACACCAGCATACATGACCACAGGGTTCACCACACCAGCATACATGAGCACAAGGTTCACCACACCAGCATACATGACCACAAGGTTCACCACACCACCATGCATGACCACAGGGTTCACCACACCAGCATACATGACCACAAGGTTCACTACGCCAGCATACATGACCACAAGGTTCACCACACCAGCATACATGACCACAAGGTTTACCACACCAGCATACATGACCACAAGGTTCACCACACCATGCATGACCACAAGGTTCACCACACCATACATGACCACAAGGTTCACCACACCACCATACATGACCACAAGGTTCACCACACCATCATACATGACCACAAGGTTCACAACACCAGCATACATGACCACAAGGTTCACCACACCATGCATGACCACAAGGTTCACCACACCATACATGACCACAAGGTTCACCACACCACCATACATGACCACAAGGTTCACCACACCCCATACATGACCACAAGGTTCACCACGCCACCATACCTGACCTCAAGGTTCACCACACCACCATACATGACCACAAGGTTCACCACACCACCATACATGACCACAAGGTTCACCACACCATCATACATGACCACAAGGTTCACCACACCACCATACATGACCACAAGGTTCACCACACCATCATACATGACCACAAGGTTCACCACACCACCATACATGACCACAAGGTTCACCACACCAGCATACATGACCACAAGGTTCACCACACCAGCATACATGACCACAAGGTTCACCACACCATGCATGACCACAAGGTTCACCACACCATACATGACCACAAGGTTCACCACACCACCATACACTGACCACAAGGTTCACCACACCATCATACATGACCACAAGGTTCACCACACCACCATACATGACCACAAGGGTTCACCACACCACATACATGACCACAAGGTTCACACACCACCATACATGACCACAAGGTTCACCACACCACCATACATGACCACAAGGTTCACCACACCACCATACATGACCACAAGGTTCACCACACCAGCATACATGACCACAGGGTTCACCACACCAGCATACATGACCACAAGGTTCACCACACCAGCATACATGACCACAAGGTTCACCACACCATGCATGACCACAAGGTTCACCACACCATACATGACCACAAGGTTCACCACACCACCATACACGACCACAAGGTTCACCACACCATCATACATGACCACATGGTTCACCACACCACCATACATGACCACAGGGTTCACCACACCACCATACATGACCACAAGGTTCACCACACCACCATACATGACCACAAGGTTCACCACACCACCATACATGACCACAAGGTTCACCACACCACCATACATGACCACAAGGTTCACCACACCAGCATACATGACCACAGGGTTTCACCACACCAGCATACATGAGCACAAGGTTCACCACACCAGCATACATGACCACAAGGTTCACCACACCACCATGCATGACCACAGGGTTCACCACACCAGCATACATGACCACAAGGTTCACTACGCCAGCATACATGACCACAAGGTTCACACACCAGCATACATGACCACAAGGTTTACCACACCAGCATACATGACCACAAGGTTCACCACACCATGCATGACCACAAGGTTCACCACACCATACATGACCACAAGGTTCACCACACCACCATACATGACCACAAGGTTCACCACACCACCATACATGACCACAAGGTTCACCACACCCCCATACATGACCACAAGGTTCACCACGCCACCATACCTGACCTCAAGGTTCACCACACCACCATACATGACCACAAGGTTCACCACACCACCATACATGACCACAAGGTTCACCACACCATCATACATGACCACAAGGTTCACCACACCACCATACAGGACCACAGGGTACACCACGCCACCATACATGACCACAGGGTTCACCATACCAGCATACAGGGCCACAAGGTTCACCACATCACCATACATGACCACAAGGTTCATCACACCAGCATACATGACCACAAGGTTCACCACACCAGCATACATGACCACCAGGTTCACCACACCAGCATACATGACCACAAGGTTCACCACACCAGCATACATGACCACAGGGTTCACCACACCAGCATACATGACCACAAGGTTCACCACACCATGCATGACTACAAGGTTCACCACACCAGCATACATGACCACAGGGTTCACCACACTAGCAGACATGACCACAAGGTTCACCACACCATCATACATGACCACAAGGTTCACCACACCAGCATACATGACCACAAGGTTCACCACGCCAGCATACATGACCACAAGGTTCACCACAAAACCATACATGGCCACAAGGTTCACCACGCCACCATACATGACCACAAGGTTCACCACACCACCATACATGACCACAAGGTTCACCACACCACGATACATGACCACAAGGTTCACCACACCACCATACATGACCACAAGAGTCACCACACCATACATGACTACATGGTTCACCACACCACCATACATGACTACAAGGTTCACCACACCACCATACATGACCACAAGGTTCACCACACCAGCATACATGACCACAAGGTTCACCACGCCACCATACATGACCACATGGTTCACCACACCACCATACATGACCACAAGGTTCACCACACCACCATACATGACCACAAGGTTCACCACACCATCATACATGACCACAAGGTTCACCACACTACAATACATGACCACAAGGTTCACCACACCACCATACATGACCACAAGGTTCACCACATCACCATACATGACCACAAGGTTCACCACACCAGCATACATGACCACAAGGTTCACCACACCATCATACATGACCACAAGGTTCACCACACCAGCATACATGACCACAAGGTTCACCACACCATGCATGACCACAAGGTTCACCACACCATGCATGACCACAAGGTTTACCACACCATACATGACCACAAGGTTCACCACACCACCATACACGACCACAAGGTTCACCACACCATCATACATGACCACAAGGTTCACAACACCACCATACATGACCACAGGGTTCACCACACCACCATACATGACCACAAGGTTCACCACACCACCATACATGACTACAAGGTTCACCACACCACCATACATGACCACAAGGTTCACCACACCACCATACATGACCACAAGGTTCACCACACCAGCATACATGACCACAGGGTTCACCACACCAGCATACATGAGCACAAGGTTCACTACACCAGCATACATGACCACAAGGTTCACCACACCACCATGCATGACCACAGGGTTCACCACACCAGCATACATGACCACAAGGTTCACTACGCCAGCATACATGACCACAAGGTTCACCACACCAGCATACATGACCACAAGGTTCACCACACCTGCATACATGACCACAAGGTTCACCACACCATGCATGACCACAAGGTTCACCACACCATACATGACCACAAGGTTCACCACACCACCATACATGACCACAAGGTTCACCACACCATCATACATGACCACAAGGTTCACAACACCAGCATACATGACCACAAGGTTCACCACACCATGCATGACCACAAGGTTCACCACACCATACATGACCACAAGGTTCACCACACCACCATACATGACCACAAGGTTCACCACACCCCCATACATGACCACAAGGTTCATCACGCCACCATACCTGACCTCAAGGTTCACCACACCACCATACATGACCACAAGGTTCACCACACCACCATACATGACCACAAGGTTCACCACACCATCATACATGACCACAAGGTTCACCACACCACCATACAGGACCACAGGGTACACCACCACCATAC
>NW_027189445.1:0-154983 GCF_040958095.1 Procambarus clarkii | reverse complement strand
CAGGTTTACGTGTACATCTTCCCTCGGTAATATAACGGAAATCAAGAACATTTTAGTATTTTTAATGAAAACATATTGTTTTTTATCATTTGTATTGGAAACAACATTGTCATATGTCTTTTCTTAGATCCAAATAATACGAAACCTCGCTCTATGATTTGAAGTTAAAATACTCAAATATGGTTAAATAGTGACTTTTTTCACGTTTATAATGTAGTTTGATATTACGAAATATATTCATTTTTACCATATTCGATACTATTTCATGTAGTATCACGATATGTGATTTGGCCTGAAATCTCAGAATTTCATAATATTGCATTTTAAGCAAGTTTTCTTGCATTTTGTTTCGTTCGAAAAATCATCGAATTTAGCAATATTTTGACGTTTATCATCCCTTTTCCTTCATGTGATTTAAACAAATATCATCGAATTAGGCAATATTTTGCCGTTTTCCACGTTTTGTGAATTTTCAGTCCATGGGTATTAATTCATATATATACATAAAAATGATGCAAACACATAATTGATTAGATAATAACCTTAATACTTCATTTTCAATCATCTATTTGTTTCTCGTTAAAATACTGAGTAATATGTTGAAAAGGGAGAAGTTCGGTTTTTATTCCATATATCGACGTTTCAGCCGGATTAGAGCGGTTTTACGTGTACATCTTCATTCGTTAATATAAACGGAAAAATCAAGAACATTATAGTTAATTCTAATGAAAACATTGTTTTTATCATTTGTATTGAAAACAACATTGTCATATATCTTTTCTTGGAACTAAATAATACGAAACCTCGCTCTATAGATTTGAAGGTAAAATCCTCAATATGTAAAATAGTGACTTTTTCACGTTAATCATGTAGTTTGATATTACGCAAATATATTCATTTTTACCAATATTTCGATACTATTTCATGTAGTATCACGATATGATTTGGCCTTCAAATCTCAGAATTTCGCATAATATTGCATTTTAAGCAAGTTGTTCCTTGCATTTTTGTTTCGTACGAAAAATCATCGAATTTAGCAATATTTTGACGTTTATCATCCCCTTTTCCTTTATTTGAATTAAACAAAATATCATCGAATTAGGCAATATTTTGCCGTTTTTTCCACGTTTTTGTGAATTTTCAGTCTATAGGTATTAATTCATTATATATACGATAAAAATTATGCAAACACATAACTGATTAGATAATAACCTAAATACTTCATTTTTCAATCATTTTTTTGTTTCTCGTTAAAATACTGAGTAAGATATTGAAAAGGGGAGATGTTCGGTTTTTATTGCATATATCGACGTTTCAGCCGGATTAGAGCGGTTTTACGTGTACATCTTCCCTCGTTAATATAACAGAAAATCAAGAACATTATAGTTAATTCTAATGAAAAACACATTGTTTTTTATCATTTATATTGGAAACAACATTGACATATGTCTTTTCTTGGAACTAAATAATACGAAACCTCGCTCTATGATTTGAAGTTAAAATCCTCAAATATGGTTATATAGTGACTTTTTTCACGTTTTTCATGTAGTTTGATATTACGTAAATATATTCATTTTTACCAATATTTCGATACTATTTCATGTAGTATCACGATATGTGATTTGCCTTCAAATCTCAGAATTTCGCATAATATTGCATTTTAAGCAAGTTTTTCTTGCATTTTGCTTCGTACGAAAAATCATCGAATTTAGCAATATTTTAACGTTTATCATCTCCTTTTCCTTCATGTGATTTAAACAAATATCATCGGAATTAGGCAATATTTTGCCGTTTTCCACGTTTTTGTGAATTTTCCGTCCATGGGTATTAATTCATATATATATACGATAAAAATGATACAAACACATAATTCATTAGATAATAACCTTAAATACTTCATTTTCAATCATCTATTTGTTTCTCGTTTAAAATACTGAGTAAGATATTGAAAAGGGGAGATGTTCGGTTTTTATTGCATATATCGACGTTTCAGCCGGATTAGAGCGGTTTTACGTGTACATCTTCCATCGTTAATATAACGGAAAATCAAGAACATTATAGTTAATTCTAATGAAAAAAACATTGTTTTTATCATTTGTATTGGAAACAACATTGTCATATGTCTTTTCTTGGATCTAAATAATACGAAACCTCGCTCTATGATTTGAAGTTAAAATCCTCAAATATGGTTTTATAGTGACTTTTTTCACGTTTTTCATGTAGTTTGATATTACGTAAATATATTCATTTTTACCAATATTTCGATACTATTTCATGTAGTATCACGATATGTGATTTGGCCTTCAAATCTCAGAATTTCGCATAATATTGCATTTTAATCAAGTTTTCTTGCATTTTGCTTCGTACGAAAAATCATCGAATTTAGCAATATTTTAACGTTTATCATCCTTTTCTTCATGTGATTTAAACAAAATATCATCGAATTAGGCAATATTTTGCCGTTTCTACGTTTTTGTGAATTTTCAGTCCATGGTTTTAATTCATATATATACGATAAAATGATGCAAACACATAATTGATTAGATAATAACCTTAAATACTTCATTTTCAATAACTATTTGTTTCTTGGTAAAATACTGAGTATTGAATACTGAATATTGAAAAGGGGAGAAGTTCGTTTTTATTGCATTTATCGACGTTTCAGCCGGATTAGAGCGGTTTACGTGTACATCTTCCCTCGTAATATA
Source organism: Procambarus clarkii (assembly GCF_040958095.1). Classification (NCBI taxonomy): domain Eukaryota; kingdom Metazoa; phylum Arthropoda; class Malacostraca; order Decapoda; family Cambaridae; genus Procambarus; species Procambarus clarkii. The sequence continues at coordinate 152,275 of NW_027189445.1, read as the reverse complement.
ACGGAAAATCAAGAACATTTTAGTTATTCTAATGAAAACACATTGTTTTTTATCATTTGTATTGGAAACAACATTGTCATATGTCTTTTCTTGGATCCAAATAATACGAAACCTCGCTCTATGATTTCAAGTTAAAATACTCAAATATGTTAAATAGTGACTTTTTTCACGTTTTCATGTAGTTTGATATTACGTAAATATATTCATTTTACCAATATTTCGATACTATTTCATGTAGTATCACGATATGTGATTTGGCCTTGAAATCTCAGAATTTCTAATATTGCATTTTAAGCAAGTTTTCTTGCATTTGTTTCGTTACGAAAAATCATCGAATTTAGCAATATTTTGACGTTTATCATCCCTTTCTTCATGTGATTTAAACAAAAATATCATCGAATTAGGCAATATTTTGGCGTTTTCCACGTTTTGTGAATTTTCAGTCCATGGGTTTAATTCATATATCGATAAAAATGATGCAAACACATAATTGATTAGATAATAACCTTAAATACTTCATTTTCAATCATCTATTTGTTTCTCGTTAAAATACTGAGTAAGATATTGAAAAGGGGAGATGTTCGGTTTTTATTGCATATATCGACGTTTCAGCCGGATTAGAGCGGTTTTACGTGTACATCTTCCATCGTTAATATAAACGGAAAATCAAGAACATTATAGTTAATTCTAATGAAAAAACATTGTTTTTTTATCATTTGTATTGGAAACAACATTGTCATATGTCTTTTCTTGGATCTAAATAATACGAAAACCTCGCTCTATGATTTGAAGTTAAAATCCTCAAATATGGTTATATAGTGACTTTTTTTCACGTTTTTCATGTAGTTTGATATTACGTAAATATATTCATTTTTACCAATATTTCGATACTATTTCATGTAGTATCACGATATGTGATTTGGCCTTCAAATCTCAGAATTTCGCATAATATTGCATTTTAAGCAAGTTTTCCTGCATTTTGTTTCGTACGAGAAATCTTCGCATATAGCAATATTTTGACGTTTATCATCTCCTTTTCCTTCATGTGATTTAAACAAATATCATCGAATTAGGCAATATTTTGCCGTTTTCCACGTTTTTGTGAATTTTCAGTCCATGGGTTTTAATTCATATATATACGATAAAAATGATGCAAACACATAATTGATTAGATAATAACCTTAAATACTTCATTTTCAATCATCTATTTGTTTCTTGGTAAAATACTGAGTATTGAATACTGAATATTGAAAGGGGAGAAGTTCGGTTTTTATTGCATTTATCGACGTTTCAGCCGGATTAGAGCAGGTTTACGTGTACATCTTCCCTCGGTAATATAAACGGAAAATCAAGAACATTTTAGTTATTTCTAATGAAAACACATTGTTTTTTATCATTTGTATTGGAAACAACATTGTCATATGTCTTTTCTTAGATCCATATAATACGAAAACCTCGCTCTATGATTTGAAGTTAAAATACTCAAATATGGTTAAATAGTGACTTTTTTCACGTTTGTCATGTAGTTTGATATTACGTAAATATATTCATTTTTACCAATATTTCGATACTATTTCATGTAGTATCACGATATGTGATTTGGCCTTGAAATCTCAGAATTTCATAATATTGCATTTTAAGCAAGTTTTCTTGCATTTTGTTTCGTTCGAAAAATCATCGAATTTAGCAATATTTTGACGTTTATCATCCCCTTTTCCTTCATGTGATTTAAACAAAATATCATCGAATTAGGCAATATTTTGCCGTTTTCCACGTTTTTGTGAATTTTCCGTCCATGGGTATTAATTCATATATATATACGATAAAAATGATGCAAACACATAATTGATTAGATAATAACCTTAAATACTTCATTTTCAATCATCTATTTGTTTCTCGTTAAAATACTGAGTAATATGTTGAAAAGGGGAGAAGTTCGGTTTTTATTCCATATATCGACGTTTCAGCCGGATTAGAGCGGTTTTACGTGTACATCTTCATTCGTTAATATAAACGGAAAATCAAGAACATTATAGTTAATTCTAATGAAAACATTGTTTTTTATCATTTGTATTGAAAACAACATTGTCATATGTCTTTTCTTGGAACTAAATAATACGAAACCTGGCTCTATGATTTGAAGGTAAAATCATCAAATATGGTAAAATAGTGACTTTTTCACGTTAATCATGTAGTTTGATATTACGCAAATATATTCATTTTTACCAATATTTCGATACTATTTCATGTAGTATCACGATATGTGATTTGGCCTTCAAATCTCAGAATTTCGCATAATATTGCATTTTAAGCAAGTTTCATTGCATTTGTTTCGTACGAAAAATCATCGAATTTAGCAATATTTTGACGTTTATCATCCCCTTTTCCTTTATTTGATTTAAACAAAATATCATCGAATTAGGCAATATTTTGCCGTTTTATCACGTTTTTGTGAATTTTCAGTCTATGGGTTTTAATTCATTATATATACGATAAAAATGATGCAAACACATAATTGATTAGATAATAACCTTAAATACTTCATTTTCAATCAACTATTTGTTTCTCGTTAAAATACTGAGTATGATATTGAAAAGGGGAGAAGTTCTGTTTTTATTGCATATATCGACGTTTCAGCCGGAATAGAGCGGTTTTACGTGTACATCTTCCATCAGTAATATAAACGGAAAATCAGGAACATTTTAGTTAATTCTAATGAAAACACATTGATTTTTATAATTTGTATTGGAAACAACCTTGTCATATGTCTTTTCTTGGATCTAAATAATACGAAACCTCGCTCTATGATTCTAAGTTATAATCCTCAAATATGGTTAAATAGCGACTTTTTTCACGATTTTCATGTAGTTTGATATTACGTAAATATATTCATTTTTACCAATATTTCGATACTATTTCATGTTGTATTACGATATGTGATTTGGCCTTCAAATCTCAGAATTTCGAATAATATTGCATTTTAAGCAAGTTTTCTTGCATTTTGTTTCGTACGAAAAATCATCGAATTTAGCAATATTTTGACGTTTATCATCCCCTTTTCCTTCATGTGATTTAAACAAAATATCATCGAATTAGGCAATATTTTGCCGTTTTCCACGTTTTTGTGAATTTTCAGTCCATGGGTATTAATTCATATATATACGATAAAAATGATGCAAACACATAATTAATTAGATAATAACCTTAAATACTTCATTTTCAATCATCTATCTGTTTCTCGTTAAAATACTGAGTAAGATATTGAAAAGGGGAGAAGTTCGGTTTTTAATGCATATATCGACGTTTCAGCCGGATTAGAGCGGTTTTACGTGTACATCTTCCCTCGTTAATATAAACGGAAAATCAAGAACATTATAGTTAATTCTAATGAAAACACATTGTTTTTTATCATTTGTATTGGAAACAACATTGTCATATGTCTTTTCTTGGAACTAAATAATACGAAACCTCGCTCTATGATTTGAAGTTCAAATCCTCATATATGGTTATATAGTGACTTTCTTCACGTTTTTTCATGTAGTTTGATATTAAGTAAATGTATTCATTTTTACCAATATTTCGATACTATTTCATGTAGTATCACGATATGTGATTTGGCCTTCAAATCTCAGAATTTCGCATAATATTGCATTTTAAGCAAGTTTTCTTGCATTTTGCTTCGTACGAAAAATCATCGAATTTAGCAATATTTTAACGTTTATCATCTCCTTTTCCTTCATGTGATTTAAACAAAATATCATCAAATTAGGCAATATTTTGCCGTTTTCCACGTTTTTGTGAATTTTCCGTCCATGGGTATTAATTCATATATATATACGATAAAAATGATGCAAACACATAATTGATTAGATAATAACCTTAAATACTTCATTTTCAATCATCTATTTGTTTCTCGTTAAAATACTGAGTAAGATATTGAAAAGGGGAGAAGTTCGGTTTTTATTGCATATATCGACGTTTCAGCCGGATTAGAGCGGTTTTACGTGTACATCTTCATTCGTTAATATTAACGGAAAATCAAGAACATTATAGTTATTTCTAATGAAAACATTGTTTTTTATCATTTGTATTGGAAACAACATTGTCATATATCTTTTCTTGGAACTAAATAATACGAAACCTCGCTCTATGATTTGAAGGTAAAATCCTCAAATATGGTAAAATAGTGACTTTTTCACGTTAATCATGTAGTTTGATATTACGCAAATATATTCATTTTTACCAATATTTCGATACTATTTCATGTAGTATCACGATATGTGATTTGGCCTTCAAATCTCAGAATTTCGCATAATATTGCATTTTAAGCAAGTTTCCTTGCATTTTGTTTCGTACGAAAAATCATCGAATTTAGCAATATTTTGACGTTTATCATCCCCTTTTCCTTTATTTGATTTAAACAAAATATCATCGAATTAGGCAATATTTTGCCGTTTTTCCACGTTTTTGTGAATTTTCAGTCTATAGGTATTAATTCATTATATATACGATAAAAAATATGCAAACACATAACTGATTAGATAATAACCTTAAATACTTCATTTTCAATCATTTTTTTGTTTCTCGTTAAAATACTGAGTAAGATATTGAAAAGGGGAGATGTTCGGTTTTTATTGCATATATCGACGTTTCAGCCGGATTAGAGCGGTTTTACGTGTACATCTTCCCTCGTTAATATAAACAGAAAATCAAGAACATTATAGTTAATTCTAATGAAAACACATTGTTTTTTATCATTTATATTGGAAACAACATTGACATATGTCTTTTCTTGGAACTAAATAATACGAAACCTCGCTCTATGATTTGAAGTTAAAATCCTCAAATATGGTTATATAGTGACTTTTTCACGTTTTTCATGTAGTTTGATATTACGTAAATATATTCATTTTTACCAATATTTCGATACTATTTCATGTAGTATCACGATATGTGATTTGGCCTTCAAATCTCAGAATTTCGCAAAATATTGCATTTTAAGCAAGTTTTCTTGCATTTTGCTTCGTACGAAAAATCATCGAATTTAGCAATATTTTAACGTTTATCATCTCCTTTTCCTTCATGTGATTTAAACAAAATATCATCGAATTAGGCAATATTTTGCCGTTTTCCACGTTTTTGTGAATTTTCCGTCCATGGGTATTAATTCATATATATATACGATAAAAATGATACAAACACATAATTGATTAGATAATAACCTTAAATACTTCATTTTCAATCATCTATTTGTTTCTCGTTAAAATACTGAGTAAGATATTGAAAAGGGGAGATGTTCGGTTTTTATTGCATATATCGACGTTTCAGCCGGATTAGAGCGGTTTTACGTGTACATCTTCCATCGTTAATATAAACGGAAAATCAAGAACATTATAGTTAATTCTAATGAAAAAACATTGTTTTTTATCATTTGTTTTGGAAACAACATTGTCATATGTCTTTTCTTGGATCTAAAAATTACGAAACCTCGCTCTATGATTTGAAGTTAAAATCCTCAAATATGGTTTTATAGTGACTTTTTTCACGTTTTTCATGTAGTTTGATATTACGTAAATATATTCATTTTTACCAATATTTCGATACTATTTCATGTAGTATCACGATATGTGATTTGGCCTTCAAATCTCAGAATTTCGCATAATATTGCATTTTAATCAAGTTTTCTTGCATTTTGCTTCGTACGAAAAATCATCGAATTTAGCAATATTTTAACGTTTATCATCTTCTTTTCCTTCATGTGATTTAAACAAAATATCATCGAATTAGGCAATATTTTGCCGTTATCTACGTTTTTGTGAATTTTCAGTCCATGGGTTTTAATTCATATATATACGATAAAAATGATGCAAACACATAATTGATTAGATAATAACCTTAAATACTTCATTTTCAATCATCTATTTGTTTCTTGGTAAAATACTGAGTATTGAATACTGAATATTGAAAAGGGGAGAAGTTCGGTTTTTATTGCATTTATCGACGTTTCAGCCGGATTAGAGCGGTTTTACGTGTACATCTTCCCTCGGTAATAAAAACGGAAAATCAAGAACATTTTAGTTATTTCTAATGAAAACACATTGTTTTTTATCATTTGTATTGGAAACAACATTGTCATATGTCTTTTCTTGGATCCAAATAATACGAAACCTCGCTCTATGATTTCAAGTTAAAATACTCAAATATGGTTAAATAGTGACTTTTTTCACGTTTGTCATGTAGTTTGATATTACGTAAATATATTCATTTTTACCAATATTTCGATACTATTTCATGTAGTATCACGATATGTGATTTGGCCTTGAAATCTCAGAATTTCATAATATTGCATTTTAAGCAAGTTTTCTTGCATTTTGTTTCGTTCGAAAAATCATCGAATTTAGCAATATTTTGACGTTTATCATCCCCTTTTCTTCATGTGATTTAAACAAAATATCATCGAATTAGACAATATTTTGCCGTTTTCCACGTTTTTGTGAATTTTCAGTCCATGGGTATTAATTCATATATATACGATAAAAATGATGCAAACACATAATTAATTAGATAATAACCTTAAATACTTCATTTTCAATCACCTATTTGTTTCTCGTTAAAATACTGAGTAAGATATTGAAAAGGGGAGATGTTCGGTTTTTATTGCATATATCGACGTTTCAGCCGGATTAGAGCGGTTTTACGTGTACATCTTCCATCGTTAATATAAACGGAAAATCAAGAACATTATAGTTAATTCTAATGAAAAAACATTGTTTTTTATCATTTGTATTGGAAACAACATTGTCATATGTCTTTTCTTGGATCTAAATAATACGAAACCTCGCTCTATGATTTGAAGTTAAAATCCTCAAATATGGTTATATAGTGACTTTTTTTACGTTTTTCATGTAGTTTGATATTACGTAAATATATTCATTTTTACCAATATTTCGATACTATTTCATGTAGTATCACGATATGTGATTTGGCCTTCAAATCTCAGAATTTCGCATAATATTGCATTTTAATCAAGTTTTCTTGCATTTTGCTTCGTACGAAAAATCATCGAATTTAGCAAAATTTTAACGTTTATCATCTCCTTTTCCTTCATGTGATTTAAACAAAATATCATCGAATTAGGCAATATTTTGCCGTTTTCCACGTTTTTGTGAATTTTCAGTCCATGGGTTTTAATTCATATATATACGATAAATATGATGCAAACACATAATTGATTAGATAATAACCTTAAATACTTCATTTTCAATCATCTATTTGTTTCTCGTTAAAATACTGAGTAATATGTTGAAAAGGGGAGAAGTTCTGTTTTTATTCCATATATCGACGTTTCAGCCGGATTAGAGCGGTTTTACGTGTACATCTTCCATCGTTAATATAAACGGAAAATCAAGAACATTATAGTTAATTCTAATGAAAAAACATTGTTTTTTATCATTTGTATTGGAAACAACATTGTCATATGTCTTTTCTTGGATCTAAATAATACGAAACCTCGCTCTATGATTTGAACTTAAAATCCTCAAATATGGTTATATAGTGACTTTTTTCACGTTTTTCATGTAGTTTGATATTACGTAAATATATTCATTTTTACCAATATTTCGATACTATTTCATGTAGTATCACGATATGTAATTTGGCCTTCAAATCTCAGAAATTCGCATAATATTGCATTTTAATCAAGTTTTCTTGCATTTTGCTTCGTACGAAAAATCATCGAATTTAGCAATATTTTAAGGTTTATCATCTCCTTTTCCTTCATGTGATTTAAAGAAAATATCATCGAATTAGGCAATATTTTGCCGTTTTCTACGTTTTTGTGAATTTTCAGTCCATGGGTTTTAATTCATATATATACGATAAAAATGATGCAAACACATAATTGATTAGATAATAACCTTAAATACTTCATTTTCAATCATCTTTTTGTTTCTTGGTAAAATACTGAGTATTGAATACTGAATATTGAAAAGGGGAGAAGTTCGGTTTTTATTGCATTTATCGACGTTTCAGCCGGATTAGAGCGGTTTTACGTGTACATCTTCCCTCGGTAATATAAACGGAAAATCAAGAACATTTTAGTTATTTCTAATGAAAACACATTGTTTTTTATCATTTGTATTGGAAACAACATTGTCATATGTCTTTTCTTGGATCCAAATAATACGAAACCTCGCTCTATGATTTCAAGTTAAAATACTCAAATATGGTTAAATAGTGACTTTTTTCACGTTTGTCATGTAGTTTGATATTACGTAAATATATTCATTTTTACCAATATTTCGATACAATTTCATGTAGTATCACGATATGTGATTTGGCCTTGAAATCTCAGAATTTCATAATATTGCATTTTAAGCAAGTTTTCTTGCATTTTGTTTCGTTCGAAAAATCATCGAATTTAGCAATATTTTGACGTTTATCATCCCCTTTTCTTCATGTGATTTAAACAAAATATCATCGAATTAGACAATATTTTGCCGTTTTCCACGTTTTTGTGAATTTTCAGTCCATGGGTATTAATTCATATATATACGATAAAAATGATGCAAACACATAATTAATTAGATAATAACCTTAAATACTTCATTTTCAATCACCTATTTGTTTCTCGTTAAAATACTGAGTAAGATATTGAAAAGGGGAGATGTTCGGTTTTTATTGCATATATCGACGTTTCAGCCGGATTAGAGCGGTTTTACGTGTACATCTTCCATCGTTAATATAAACGGAAAATCAAGAACATTATAGTTAATTCTAATGAAAAAACATTGTTTTTTATCATTTGTATTGGAAACAACATTGTCATATGTCTTTTCTTGGATCTAAATAATACGAAACCTCGCTCTATGATTTGAAGTTAAAATCCTCAAATATGGTTATATAGTGACTTTTTTTACGTTTTTCATGTAGTTTGATATTACGTAAATATATTCATTTTTACCAATATTTCGATACTATTTCATGTAGTATCACGATATGTGATTTGGCCTTCAAATCTCAGAATTTCGCATAATATTGCATTTTAATCAAGTTTTCTTGCATTTTGCTTCGTACGAAAAATCATCGAATTTAGCAATATTTTAACGTTTATCATCTCCTTTTCCTTCATGTGATTTAAACAAAATATCATCGAATTAGGCAATATTTTGCCGTTTTCCACGTTTTTGTGAATTTTCAGTCCATGGGTTTTAATTCATATATATACGATAAATATGATGCAAACACATAATTGATTAGATAATAACCTTAAATACTTCATTTTCAATCATCTATTTGTTTCTCGTTAAAATACTGAGTAATATGTTGAAAAGGGGAGAAGTTCGGTTTTTATTCCATATATCGACGTTTCAGCCGGATTAGAGCGGTTTTACGTGTACATCTTCCATCGTTAATATAAACGGAAAATCAAGAACATTATAGTTAATTCTAATGAAAAAACATTGTTTTTTATCATTTGTATTGGAAACAACATTGTCATATGTCTTTTCTTGGATCTAAATAATACGAAACCTCGCTCTATGATTTGAACTTAAAATCCTCAAATATGGTTATATAGTGACTTTTTTCACGTTTTTCATGTAGTTTGATATTACGTAAATATATTCATTTTTACCAATATTTCGATACTATTTCATGTAGTATCACGATATGTGATTTGGCCTTCAAATCTCAGAAATTCGCATAATATTGCATTTTAATCAAGTTTTCTTGCATTTTGCTTCGTACGAAAAATCATCGAATTTAGCAATATTTTAAGGTTTATCATCTCCTTTTCCTTCATGTGATTTAAAGAAAATATCATCGAATTAGGCAATATTTTGCCGTTTTCTACGTTTTTGTGAATTTTCAGTCCATGGGTTTTAATTCATATATATACGATAAAAATGATGCAAACACATAATTGATTAGATAATAACCTTAAATACTTCATTTTCAATCATCTTTTTGTTTCTTGGTAAAATACTGAGTATTGAATACTGAATATTGAAAAGGGGAGAAGTTCGGTTTTTATTGCATTTATCGACGTTTCAGCCGGATTAGAGCGGTTTTACGTGTACATCTTCCCTCGGTAATATAAACGGAAAATCAAGAACATTTTAGTTATTTCTAATGAAAACACATTGTTTTTTATCATTTGTATTGGAAACAACATTGTCATATGTCTTTTCTTGGATCCAAATAATACGAAACCTCGCTCTATGATTTGAAGTTAAAATACTAAAATATGGTTAAATAGTGACTTTTTTCACGTTTGTCATGTAGTTTGATATTACGTAAATATATTCATTTTTACCAATATTTCGATACTATTTCATGTAGTATCACGATATGTGATTTGGCCTTGAAATCTCAGAATTTCATAATATTGCATTTTAAGCAAGTTTTCTTGCATTTTGTTTCGTTCGAAAAATCATCGAATTTAGCAATATTTTGACGTTTATCATCCCCTTTTCTTCATGTGATTTAAACAATATATCATCGAATTAGGCAATATTTTGCCGTTTTCCACGTTTTTGTGAATTTTTAGTCCATGGGTATTAATTCATATATATACGATAAAAATGATGCAAACACATAATTAATTAGATAATAACCTTAAATACTTCATTTTCAATCATCTATTTGTTTCTCGTTAAAATACTGAGTAAGATATTGAAAAGGGGAGATGTTCGGTTTTTATTGCATATATCGACGTTTCAGCCGGATTAGAGCTGTTTTACGTGTACATCTTCCATCGTTAATATAAACGGAAAATCAAGAACATTATAGTTAATTCTAATGAAAAAACATTGTTTTTTATCATTTGTATTGGAAACAACATTGTCATATGTCTTTTCTTGGATCTAAATAATACGAAACCTCGCTCTATGATTTGAAGTTAAAATCCTCAAATATTGTTATATAGTGACTTTTTTCACGTTTTTGATGTAGTTTGATATTACGTAAATATATTCATTTTTACCAATATTTCGATACTATTTCATGTAGTATCACGATATGTGATTTGGCCTTCAAATCTCAGACTTTCATAATATTGCATTTTAAGCAAGTTTTCCTGCATTTTGTTTCGTACGAGAAATCTTCGAATATAGCAATATTTTGACGTTTGTTTTCTCCTTTTCCTTCATGTGATTTAAACAAAATATCATCGAATTAGGCAATATTTTGCCGTTTTCCACGTTTTTGTGAATTTTCAGTCCATGGGTTTTAATTCATATATATACGATAAAAATGATGCAAACACATAATTGATTAGATAATAACCTTAAATACTTCATTTTCAATCATCTATTTGTTTCTTGGTAAAATACTGAGTATTGAATACTGAATATTGAAAAGGGGAGAAGTTCGGTTTTTATTGCATTTATCGACGTTTCAGCCGGATTAGAGCAGGTTTACGTGTACATCTTCCCTCGGTAATATAAACGGAAAATCAAGAACATTTTAGTTATTTTTAATGAAAACATATTGTTTTTTATCATTTGTATTGGAAACAACATTGTCATATGTCTTTTCTTAGATCCAAATAATACGAAACCTCGCTCTATGATTTGAAGTTAAAATACTCAAATATGGTTAAATAGTGACTTTTTTCACGTTTATAATGTAGTTTGATATTACGTAAATATATTCATTTTTACCAATATTTCGATACTATTTCATGTAGTATCACGATATGTGATTTGGCCTTGAAATCTCAGAATTTCATAATATTGCATTTTAAGCAAGTTTTCTTGCATTTTGTTTCGTTCGAAAAATCATCGAATTTAGCAATATTTTGACGTTTATCATCCCCTTTTCCTTCATGTGATTTAAACAAAATATCATCGAATTAGGCAATATTTTGCCGTTTTCCACGTTTTTGTGAATTTTCAGTCCATGGGTATTAATTCATATATATACGATAAAAATGATGCAAACACATAATTGATTAGATAATAACCTTAAATACTTCATTTTCAATCATCTATTTGTTTCTCGTTAAAATACTGAGTAATATGTTGAAAAGGGGAGAAGTTCGGTTTTTATTCCATATATCGACGTTTCAGCCGGATTAGAGCGGTTTTACGTGTACATCTTCATTCGTTAATATAAACGGAAAATCAAGAACATTATAGTTAATTCTAATGAAAACATTGTTTTTTATCATTTGTATTGAAAACAACATTGTCATATGTCTTTTCTTGGAACTAAATAATACGAAACCTGGCTCTATGATTTGAAGGTAAAATCATCAAATTTGGTAAAATAGTGACTTTTTCACGTTAATCATGTAGTTTGATATTACGCAAATATATTCATTTTTACCAATATTTCGATACTATTTCATGTAGTATCACGATATGTGATTTGGCCTTCAAATCTCAGAATTTCGCATAATATTGCATTTTAAGCAAGTTTCATTGCATTTTGTTTCGTACGAAAAATCATCGAATTTAGCAATATTTTGACGTTTATCATCCCCTTTTCCTTTATTTGATTTAAACAAAATATCATCGAATTAGGCAATATTTTGCCGTTTTATCACGTTTTTGTGAATTTTCAGTCTATGGGTTTTAATTCATTATATATACGATAAAAATGATGCAAACACATAATTGATTAGATAATAACCTTAAATACTTCATTTTCAATCAACTATTTGTTTCTCGTTAAAATACTGAGTATGATATTGAAAAGGGGAGAAGTTATGTTTTTATTGCATATATCGACGTTTCAGCCGGAATAGAGCGGTTTTACGTGTACATCTTCCATCAGTAATATAAACGGAAAATCAGGAACATTTTAGTTAATTCTAATGAAAACACATTGATTTTTATCATTTGTATTGGAAACAACCTTGTCATATGTCTTTTCTTGGATCTAAATAATACGAAACCTCGCTCTATGATTCTAAGTTATAATCCTCAAATATGGTTAAATAGCGACTTTTTTCACGATTTTCATGTAGTTTGATATTACGTAAATATATTCATTTTTACCAATATTTCGATACTATTTCATGTTGTATTACGATATGTGATTTGGCCTTCAAATCTCAGAATTTCGAATAATATTGCATTTTAAGCAAGTTTTCTTGCATTTTGTTTCGTACGAAAAATCATCGAATTTAGCAATATTTTGACGTTTATCATCCCCTTTTCCTTCATGTGATTTAAACAAAATATCATCGAATTAGGCAATATTTTGCCGTTTTCCACGTTTTTGTGAATTTTCAGTCCATGGGTATATTCATATATATACGATAAAAATGATGCAAACACATAATTAATTAGATAATAACCTTAAATACTTCATTTTCAATCATCTATCTGTTTCTCGTTAAAATACTGAGTAAGATATTGAAAAGGGGAGAAGTTCGGTTTTTAATGCATATATCGACGTTTCAGCCGGATTAGAGCGGTTTTACGTGTACATCTTCCCTCGTTAATATAAACGGAAAATCAAGAACATTATAGTTAATTCTAATGAAAACACATTGTTTTTTATCATTTGTATTGGAAACAACATTGTCATATGTCTTTTCTTGGAACTAAATAATACGAAACCTCGCTCTATGATTTGAAGTTCAAATCCTCATATATGGTTATATAGTGACTTTCTTCACGTTTTTCATGTAGTTTGATATTAAGTAAATGTATTCATTTTTACTAATATTTCGATACTATTTCATGTAGTATCACGATATGTGATTTGGCCTTCAAATCTCAGAATTTCGCATAATATTGCATTTTAAGCAAGTTTTCTTGCATTTTGCTTCGTACGAAAAATCATCGAATTTAGCAATATTTTAACGTTTATCATCTCCTTTTCCTTCATGTGATTTAAACAAAATATCATCAAATTAGGCAATATTTTGCCGTTTTCCACGTTTTTGTGAATTTTCCGTCCATGGGTATTAATTCATATATATATACGATAAAAATGATGCAAACACATAATTGATTAGATAATAACCTTAAATACTTCATTTTCAATCATCTATTTGTTTCTCGTTAAAATACTGAGTAAGATATTGAAAAGGGGAGAAGTTCGGTTTTTATTGCATATATCGACGTTTCAGCCGGATTAGAGCGGTTTTACGTGTACATCTTCATTCGTTAATATTAACGGAAAATCAAGAACATTATAGTTATTTCTAATGAAAACATTGTTTTTTATCATTTGTATTGGAAACAACATTGTCATATATCTTTTCTTGGAACTAAATAATACGAAACCTCGCTCTATGATTTGAAGGTAAAATCCTCAAATATGGTAAAATAGTGACTTTTTCACGTTAATCATGTAGTTTGATATTACGCAAATATATTCATTTTTACCAATATTTCGATACTATTTCATGTAGTATCACGATATGTGATTTGGCCTTCAAATCTCAGAATTTCGCATAATATTGCATTTTAAGCAAGTTTCCTTGCATTTTGTTTCGTACGAAAAATCATCGAATTTAGCAATATTTTGACGTTTATCATCCCCTTTTCCTTTATTTGATTTAAACAAAATATCATCGAATTAGGCAATATTTTGCCGTTTTTTCCACGTTTTTGTGAATTTTCAGTCTATAGGTATTAATTCATTATATATACGATAAAAATTATGCAAACACATAACTGATTAGATAATAACCTTAAATACTTCATTTTCAATCATTTTTTTGTTTCTCGTTAAAATACTGAGTAAGATATTGAAAAGGGGAGATGTTCGGTTTTTATTGCATATATCGACGGTTCAGCCGGATTAGAGCGGTTTTACGTGTACATCTTCCCTCGTTAATATAAACAGAAAATCAAGAACATTATAGTTAATTCTAATGAAAACACATTGTTTTTTATCATTTATATTGGAAACAACATTGACATATGTCTTTTCTTGGAACTAAATAATACGAAACCTCGCTCTATGATTTGAAGTTAAAATCCTCAAATATGGTTATATAGTGACTTTTTTCACGTTTTTCATGTAGTTTGATATTACGTAAATATATTCATTTTTACCAATATTTCGATACTATTTCATGTAGTATCACGATATGTGATTTGGCCTTCAAATCTCAGAATTTCGCATAATATTGCATTTTAAGCAAGTTTTCTTGCATTTTGCTTCGTACGAAAAATCATCGAATTTAGCAATATTTTAACGTTTATCATCTCCTTTTCCTTCATGTGATTTAAACAAAATATCATCGAATTAGGCAATATTTTGCCGTTTTCCACGTTTTTGTGAATTTTCCGTCCATGGGTATTAATTCATATATATATATACGATAAAAATGATACAAACACATAATTGATTAGATAATAACCTTAAATACTTCATTTTCAATCATCTATTTGTTTCTCGTTAAAATACTGAGTAAGATATTGAAAAGGGGAGATGTTCGGTTTTTATTGCATATATCGACGTTTCAGCCGGATTAGAGCGGTTTTACGTGTACATCTTCCATCGTTAATATAAACGGAAAATCAAGAACATTATAGTTAATTCTAATGAAAAAACATTGTTTTTTATCATTTGTTTTGGAAACAACATTGTCATATGTCTTTTCTTGGATCTAAATAATACGAAACCTCGCTCTATGATTTGAAGTTAAAATCCTCAAATATGGTTATATAGTGACTTTTTTCACGTTTTTCATGTAGTTTGATATTACGTAAATATATTCATTTTTACCAATATTTCGATACTATTTCATGTAGTATCACGATATGTGATTTGGCCTTCAAATCTCAGAATTTCGCATAATATTGCATTTTAAGCAAGTTTTCCTGCATTTTGTTTCGTACGAGAAATCTTCGCATATAGCAATATTTTGACGTTTATCATCTCCTTTTCCTTCATGTGATTTAAACAAAATATCATCGAATTAGGCAATATTTTGCCGTTTTCCACGTTTTTGTGAATTTTCAGTCCATGGGTTTTAATTCATATATATACGATAAAAATGATGCAAACACATAATTGATTAGATAATAACCTTAAATACTTCATTTTCAATCATCTATTTGTTTCTTGGTAAAATACTGAGTATTGAATACTGAATATTGAAAAGGGGAGAAGTTCGGTTTTTATTGCATTTATCGACGTTTCAGCCGGATTAGAGCAGGTTTACGTGTACATCTTCCCTCGGTAATATAAACGGAAAATCAAGAACATTTTAGCTATTTCTAATGAAAACACATTGTTTTTTATCATTTGTATTGGAAACAACATTGTCATATGTCTTTTCTTAGATCCATATAATACGAAACCTCGCTCTATGATTTGAAGTTAAAATACTCAAATATGGTTAAATAGTGACTTTTTTCACGTTTGTCATGTAGTTTGATATTACGTAAATATATTCATTTTTACCAATATTTCGATACTATTTCATGTAGTATCACGATATGTGATTTGGCCTTGAAATCTCAGAATTTCATAATATTGCATTTTAAGCAAGTTTTCTTGCATTTTGTTTCGTTCGAAAAATCATCGAATTTAGCAATATTTTGACGTTTATCATCCCCTTTTCCTTCATGTGATTTAAACAAAATATCATCGAATTAGGCAATATTTTGCCGTTTTCCACGTTTTTGTGAATTTTCCGTCCATGGGTATTAATTCATATATATATACGATAAAAATGATGCAAACACATAATTGATTAGATAATAACCTTAAATACTTCATTTTCAATCATCTATTTGTTTCTCGTTAAAATACTGAGTAATATGTTGAAAAGGGGAGAAGTTCGGTTTTTATTCCATATATCGACGTTTCAGCCGGATTAGAGCGGTTTTACGTGTACATCTTCATTCGTTAATATAAACGGAAAATCAAGAACATTATAGTTAATTCTAATGAAAACATTGTTTTTTATCATTTGTATTGAAAACAACATTGTCATATGTCTTTTCTTGGAACTAAATAATACGAAACCTGGCTTTATGATTTGAAGGTAAAATCATCAAATATGGTAAAATAGTGACTTTTTCACGTTAATCATGTAGTTTGATATTACGCAAATATATTCATTTTTACCAATATTTCGATACTATTTCATGTAGTATCACGATATGTGATTTGGCCTTCAAATCTCAGAATTTCGCATAATATTGCATTTTAAGCAAGTTTCATTGCATTTTGTTTCGTACGAAAAATCATCGAATTTAGCAATATTTTGACGTTTATCATCCCCTTTTCCTTTATTTGATTTAAACAAAATATCATCGAATTAGGCAATATTTTGCCGTTTTATCACGTTTTTGTGATTTTTCAGTCTATGGGTTTTAATTCATTATATATACGATAAAAATGATGCAAACACATAATTGATTAGATAATAACCTTAAATACTTCATTTTCAATCAACTATTTGTTTCTCGTTAAAATACTGAGTATGATATTGAAAAGGGGAGAAGTTCTGTTTTTATTGCATATATCGACGTTTCAGCCGGAATAGAGCGGTTTTACGTGTACATCTTCCATCAGTAATATAAACGGAAAATCAGGAACATTTTAGTTAATTCTAATGAAAACACATTGATTTTTATCATTTGTATTGGAAACAACCTTGTCATATGTCTTTTCTTGGATCTAAATAATACGAAACCTCGCTCTATGATTCTAAGTTATAATCCTCAAATATGGTTAAATAGCGACTTTTTTCACGATTTTCATGTAGTTTGATATTACGTAAATATATTCATTTTTACCAATATTTCGATACTATTTCATGTTGTATTACGATATGTGATTTGGCCTTCAAATCTCAGAATTTCGAATAATATTGCATTTTAAGCAAGTTTTCTTGCATTTTGTTTCGTACGAAAAATCATCGAATTTAGCAATATTTTGACGTTTATCATCCCCTTTTCCTTCATGTGATTTAAACAAAATATCATCGAATTAGGCAATATTTTGCCGTTTTCCACGTTTTTGTGAATTTTCAGTCCATGGGTATTAATTCATATATATACGATAAAAATGATGCAAACACATAATTAATTAGATAATAACCTTAAATACTTCATTTTCAATCATCTATCTGTTTCTCGTTAAAATACTGAGTAAGATATTGAAAAGGGGAGAAGTTCGGTTTTTAATGCATATATCGACGTTTCAGCCGGATTAGAGCGGTTTTACGTGTACATCTTCCCTCGTTAATATAAACGGAAAATCAAGAACATTATAGTTAATTCTAATGAAAACACATTGTTTTTTATCATTTGTATTGGAAACAACATTGTCATATGTCTTTTCTTGGAACTAAATAATACGAAACCTCGCTCTATGATTTGAAGTTCAAATCCTCATATATGGTTATATAGTGACTTTCTTCACGTTTTTCATGTAGTTTGATATTAAGTAAATGTATTCATTTTTACCAATATTTCGATACTATTTCATGTAGTATCACGATATGTGATTTGGCCTTCAAATCTCAGAATTTCGCATAATATTGCATTTTAAGCAAGTTTTCTTGCATTTTGCTTCGTACGAAAAATCATCGAATTTAGCAATATTTTAACGTTTATCATCTCCTTTTCCTTCATGTGATTTAAACAAAATATCATCAAATTAGGCAATATTTTGCCGTTTTCCACGTTTTTGTGAATTTTCCGTCCATGGGTATTAATTCATATATATATACGATAAAAATGATGCAAACACATAATTGATTAGATAATAACCTTAAATACTTCATTTTCAATCATCTATTTGTTTCTCGTTAAAATACTGAGTAAGATATTGAAAAGGGGAGAAGTTCGGTTTTTATTGCATATATCGACGTTTCAGCCGGATTAGAGCGGTTTTACGTGTACATCTTCATTCGTTAATATTAACGGAAAATCAAGAACATTATAGTTATTTCTAATGAAAACATTGTTTTTTATCATTTGTATTGGAAACAACATTGTCATATATCTTTTCTTGGAACTAAATAATACGAAACCTCGCTCTATGATTTGAAGGTAAAATCCTCAAATATGGTAAAATAGTGACTTTTTCACGTTAATCATGTAGTTTGATATTACGCAAATATATTCATTTTTACCAATATTTCGATACTATTTCATGTAGTATCACGATATGTGATTTGGCCTTCAAATCTCAGAATTTCGCATAATATTGCATTTTAAGCAAGTTTCCTTGCATTTTGTTTCGTACGAAAAATCATCGAATTTAGCAATATTTTGACGTTTATCATCCCCTTTTCCTTTATTTGATTTAAACAAAATATCGAATTAGGCAATATTTTGCCGTTTTTCCACGTTTTTGTGAATTTTCAGTCTATAGGTATTAATTCATTATATATACGATAAAAATTATGCAAACACATAACTGATTAGATAATAACCTTAAATACTTCATTTTCAATCATTTTTTTGTTTCTCGTTAAAATACTGAGTAAGATATTGAAAAGGGGAGATGTTCGGTTTTTATTGCATATATCGACGTTTCAGCCGGATTAGAGCGGTTTTACGTGTACATCTTCCCTCGTTAATATAAACAGAAAATCAAGAACATTATAGTTAATTCTAATGAAAACACATTGTTTTTTATCATTTATATTGGAAACAACATTGACATATGTCTTTTCTTGGAACTAAATAATACGAAACCTCGCTCTATGATTTGAAGTTAAAATCCTCAAATATGGTTATATAGTGACTTTTTTCACGTTTTTCATGTAGTTTGATATTACGTAAATATATTCATTTTTACCAATATTTCGATACTATTTCATGTAGTATCACGATATGTGATTTGGCCTTCAAATCTCAGAATTTCGCATAATATTGCATTTTAAGCAAGTTTTCTTGCATTTTGCTTCGTACGAAAAATCATCGAATTTAGCAATATTTTAACGTTTATCATCTCCTTTTCCTTCATGTGATTTAAACAAAATATCATCGAATTAGGCAATATTTTGCCGTTTTCCACGTTTTTGTGAATTTTCCGTCCATGGGTATTAATTCATATATATATACGATAAAAATGATACAAACACATAATTGATTAGATAATAACCTTAAATACTTCATTTTCAATCATCTATTTGTTTCTCGTTAAAATACTGAGTAAGATATTGAAAAGGGGAGATGTTCGGTTTTTATTGCATATATCGACGTTTCAGCCGGATTAGAGCGGTTTTACGTGTACATCTTCCATCGTTAATATAAACGGAAAATCAAGAACATTATAGTTAATTCTAATGAAAAAACATTGTTTTTTATCATTTGTTTTGGAAACAACATTGTCATATGTCTTTTCTTGGATCTAAATAATACGAAACCTCGCTCTATGATTTGAAGTTAAAATCCTCAAATATGGTTTTATAGTGACTTTTTTCACGTTTTTCATGTAGTTTGATATTACGTAAATATATTCATTTTTACCAATATTTCGATACTATTTCATGTAGTATCACGATATGTGATTTGGCCTTCAAATCTCAGAATTTCGCATAATATTGCATTTTAATCAAGTTTTCTTGCATTTTGCTTCGTACGAAAAATCATCGAATTTAGCAATATTTTAACGTTTATCATCTTCTTTTCCTTCATGTGATTTAAACAAAATATCATAGAATTAGGCAATATTTTGCCGTTATCTACGTTTTTGTGAATTTTCAGTCCATGGGTTTTAATTCATATATATACGATAAAAATGATGCAAACACATAATTGATTAGATAATAACCTTAAATACTTCATTTTCAATCATCTATTTGTTTCTTGGTAAAATACTGAGTATTGAATACTGAATATTGAAAAGGGGAGAAGTTCTATTTTTATTGCATTTATCGACGTTTCAGCCGGATTAGAGCGGTTTTACGTGTACATCTTCCCTCGGTAATATAAACGGAAAATCAAGAACATTTTAGTTATTTCTAATGAAAACACATTGTTTTTTATCATTTGTATTGGAAACAACATTGTCATATGTCTTTTCTTGGATCCAAATAATACGAAACCTCGCTCTATGATTTTAAGTTAAAATACTCAAATATGGTTAAATAGTGACTTTTTTCACGTTTGTCATGTAGTTTGATATTACGTAAATATATTCATTTTTACCAATATTTCGATACTATTTCATGTAGTATCACGATATGTGATTTGGCCTTGAAATCTCAGAATTTCCTAATATTGCATTTTAAGCAAGTTTTCTTGCATTTTGTTTCGTTTGAAAAATCATCGAATTTAGCAATATTTTGACGTTTATCATCCCCTTCTCTTCATGTGATTTAAACAAAATATCATCGAATTAGGCAATATTTTGGCGTTTTCCACGTTTTTGTGAATTTTCAGTCCATGGGTTTTAATTCATATATATACGATAAAAATGATGCAAACACATAATTGATTAGATAATAACCTTAAATACTTCATTTTCAATCATCTATTTGTTTCTCGTTAAAATACTGAGTAAGATATTGAAAAGGGGAGATGTTCGGTTTTTATTGCATATATCGACGTTTCAGCCGGATTAGAGCGGTTTTACGTGTACATCTTCCATCGTTAATATAAACGGAAAATCAAGAACATTATAGTTAATTCTAATGAAAAAACATTGTTTTTTATCATTTGTATTGGAAACAACATTGTCATATGTCTTTTCTTGGATCTAAATAATACGAAACCTCGCTCTATGATTTGAAGTTAAAATCCTCAAATATGGTTATATAGTGACTTTTTTCACGTTTTTCATGTAGTTTGATATTACGTAAATATATTCATTTTTACCAATATTTCGATACTATTTCATGTAGTATCACGATATGTGATTTGGCCTTCAAATCTCAGAATTTCGCATAATATTGCATTTTAAGCAAGTTTTCCTGCATTTTGTTTCGTACGAGAAATCTTCGCATATAGCAATATTTTGACGTTTATCATCTCCTTTTCCTTCATGTGATTTAAACAAAATATCATCGAATTAGGCAATATTTTGCCGTTTTCCACGTTTTTGTGAATTTTCAGTCCATGGGTTTTAATTCATATATATACGATAAAAATGATGCAAACACATAATTGATTAGATAATAACCTTAAATACTTCATTTTCAATCATCTATTTGTTTCTTGTTAAAATACTGAGTATTGAATACTGAATATTGAAAAGGGGAGAAGTTCGGTTTTTATTGCATTTATCGACGTTTCAGCCGGATTAGAGCAGGTTTACGTGTACATCTTCCCTCGGTAATATAAACGGAAAATCAAGAACATTTTAGCTATTTCTAATGAAAACACATTGTTTTTTATCATTTGTATTGGAAACAACATTGTCATATGTCTTTTCTTAGATCCATATAATACGAAACCTCGCTCTATGATTTGAAGTTAAAATACTCAAATATGGTTAAATAGTGACTTTTTTCACGTTTGTCATGTAGTTTGATATTACGTAAATATATTCATTTTTACCAATATTTCGATACTATTTCATGTAGTATCACGATACTACATTTGGCCTTGAAATCTCAGAATTTCATAATATTGCATTTTAAGCAAGTTTTCTTGCATTTTGTTTCGTTCGAAAAATCATCGAATTTAGCAATATTTTGACGTTTATCATCCCCTTTTCCTTCATGTGATTTAAACAAAATATCATCGAATTAGGCAATATTTTGCCGTTTTCCACGTTTTTGTGAATTTTCAGTCCATGGGTTTTAATTCATATATATACGATAATTATGATGCAAACACATAATTGATTAGATAATAACCTTAAATACTTCATTTTCAATCATCTATTTGTTTCTCGTTAAAATACTGAGTAAGATATTGAAAAGGGGAGATGTACGGTTTTTATTGCATATATCGACGTTTCAGCCGGATTAGAGCGGTTTTACGTGTACATCTTCCATCGTTAATATAAACGGAAAATCAAGAACATTATAATTAATTCTAATGAAAAAACATTGTTTTTTATCATTTGTATTGGAAACAACATTGTCATATGTCTTTTCTTGGATCTAAATAATACGAAACCTCGCTCTATGATTTGAAGTTAAAATCCTCAAATATGGTTATATAGTGACTTTTTTCACGTTTTTCATGTAGTTTGATATTACGTAAATATATTCATTTTTACCAATATTTCGATACTATTTCATGTAGTATCACGATATGTGATTTGGCCTTCAAATCTCAGAATTTCGCATAATATTGCATTTTAAGCAAGTTTTCCTGCATTTTGTTTCGTACGAGAAATCTTCGCATATAGCAATATTTTGACGTTTATCATCTCCTTTTCCTTCATGTGATTTAAACAAAATATCATCGAATTAGGCAATATTTTGCCGTTTTCCACGTTTTTGTGAATTTTCAGTCCATGGGTTTTAATTCATATATATACGATAAAAATGATGCAAACACATAATTGATTAGATAATAACCTTAAATACTTCATTTTCAATCATCTATTTGTTTCTTGGTAAAATACTGAGTATTGAATACTGAATATTGAAAAGGGGAGAAGTTCGGTTTTTATTGCATTTATCGACGTTTCAGCCGGATTAGAGCAGGTTTACGTGTACATCTTCCCTCGGTAATATAAACGGAAAATCAAGAACATTTTAGCTATTTCTAATGAAAACACATTGTTTTTTATCATTTGTATTGGAAACAACATTGTCATATGTCTTTTCTTAGATCCATATAATACGAAACCTCGCTCTATGATTTGAAGTTAAAATACTCAAATATGGTTAAATAGTGACTTTTTTCACGTTTGTCATGTAGTTTGATATTACGTAAATATATTCATTTTTACCAATATTTCGATACTATTTCATGTAGTATCACGATATGTGATTTGGCCTTGAAATCTCAGAATTTCATAATATTGCATTTTAAGCAAGTTTTCTTGCATTTTGTTTCGTTCGAAAAATCATCGAATTTAGCAATATTTTGACGTTTATCATCCCCTTTTCCTTCATGTGATTTAAACAAAATATCATCGAATTAGGCAATATTTTGCCGTTTTCCACGTTTTTGTGAATTTTCAGTCCATGGGTTTTAATTCATATATATACGATAAATATGATGCAAACACATAATTGATTAGATAATAACCTTAAATGCTTCATTTTCAATCATCTATTTGTTTCTCGTTAAAATACTGAGTAAGATATTGAAAAGGGGAGATGTTCGGTTTTTATTGCATATATCGACGTTTCAGCCGGATTAGAGCGGTTTTACGTGTACATCTTCCATCGTTAATATAAACGGAAAATCAAGAACATTATAATTAATTCTAATGAAAAAACATTGTTTTTTATCATTTGTATTGGAAACAACATTGTCATATGTCTTTTCTTGGATCTAAATAATACGAAACCTCGCTCTATGATTTGAAGTTAAAATCCTCAAATATGGTTATATAGTGACTTTTTTCACGTTTTTCATGTAGTTTGATATTACGTAAATATATTCATTTTTACCAATATTTCGATACTATTTCATGTAGTATCACGATATGTGATTTGGCCTTCAAATCTCAGAATTTCGCATAATATTGCATTTTAATCAAGTTTTCTTGCATTTTGCTTCGTACGAAAAATCATCGAATTTAGCAATATTTTAACGTTTATCATCTTCTTTTCCTTCATGTGATTTAAACAAAATATCATCGAATTAGGCAATATTTTGCCGTTATCTACGTTTTTGTGAATTTTCAGTCCATGGGTTTTAATTCATATATATACGATAAAAATGATGCAAACACATAATTGATTAGATAATAACCTTAAATACTTCATTTTCAATCATCTATTTGTTTCTTGGTAAAATACTGAGTATTGAATACTGAATATTGAAAAGGGGAGAAGTTCGGTTTTTATTGCATTTATCGACGTTTCAGCCGGATTAGAGCGGTTATACGTGTACATCTTCCCTCGGTAATATAAACGGAAAATCAAAAACATTTTAGTTATTTCTAATGAAAACACATTGTTTTTTATCATTTGTATTGGAAACAACATTGTCATATGTCTTTTCTTGGATCCAAATAATACGAAACCTCGCTCTATGATTTCAAGTTAAAATGCCCAAATATGGTTAAATAGTGACTTTTTTCACGTTTGTCATGTAGTTTGATATTACGTAAATATATTCATTTTTACCAATATTTCGATACTATTTCATGTAGTATCACGATATGTGATTTGGCCTTCAAATCTCAGAATTTCGCATAATATTGCATTTTAAGCAAGTTTTCTTGCATTTTGTTTCGTACGAGAAATCTTCGAATATAGCAATATTTTGACGTTTATTATCTCCTTTTCCTTCATGTGATTTAAACAAAATATCATCGAATTAGGCAATATTTTGCCGTTTTCCACGTTTTTGTGAATTTTCAGTCCATGGGTTTTAATTCATATATATACGATAAAAATGATGCAAACACATAATTGATTAGATAATAACCTTAAATACTTCATTTTCAATCATATATTTGTTTCTTGGTAAAATACTGAATATTGAATACTGAATATTGAAAAGGGGAGAAGTTCGGTTTTTATTGCATTTATCGACGTTTCAGCCGGATTAGAGCAGGTTTACGTGTACATCTTCCCTCGGTAATATAAACGGAAAATCAAGAACATTTTAGTTATTTCTAATGAAAACACATTGTGTTTTATCATTTGTATTGGAAACAACATTGTCATATGTCTTTTCTTAGATCCATATAATACGAAACCTCGCTCTATGATTTGAAGTTAAAATACTCAAATATGGTTAAATAGTGACTTTTTTCACGTTTGTCATGTAGTTTGATATTACGTAAATATATTCATTTTTACCAATATTTCGATACTATTTCATGTAGTATCACGATATGTGATTTGGCCTTGAAATCTCAGAATTTCATAATATTGCATTTTAAGCAAGTTTTCTTGCATTTTGTTTCGTTCGAAAAATCATCGAATTTAGCAATATTTTGACGTTTATCATCCCCTTTTCCTTCATGTGATTTAAACAAAATATCATCGAATTAGGCAATATTTTGCCGTTTTCCACGTTTTTGTGAATTTTCAGTCCATGGGTATTAATTCATATATATACGATAAAAATGATGCAAACACATAATTGATTAGATAATAACCTTAAATACTTCATTTTCAATCATCTATTTGTTTCTCGTTAAAATACTGAGTAATATGTTGAAAAGGGGAGAAGTTCGGTTTTTATTCTATATATCGACGTTTCAGCCGGATTAGAGCGGTTTTACGTGTACATCTTCATTCGTTAATATAAACGGAAAATCAAGAACATTATAGTTAATTCTAATGAAAACATTGTTTTTTATCATTTGTATTGGAAACAACATTGTCATATGTCTTTTCTTGGAACTAAATAATACGAAACCTGGCTCTATGATTTGAAGGTAAAATCCTCAAATATGGTAAAATAGTGACTTTTTCACGTTAATCATGTAGTTTATATTACGCAAATATATTCATTTTTACCAATATTTCGATACTATTTCATGTAGTATCACGATATGTGATTTGGCCTTCAAATCTCAGAATTTCGCATAATATTGCATTTTAAGCAAGTTTCATTGCATTTTGTTTCGTACGAAAAATCATCGAATTTAGCAATATTTTGACGTTTATCATCCCCTTTTCCTTTATTTGATTTAAACAAAATATCATCGAATTAGGCAATATTTTGCCGTTTTTCCACGTTTTTGTGAATTTTCAGTCTATGGGTTTTAATTCATTATATATACGATAAAAATGAGGCAAACACATAATTGATTAGATAATAACCTTAAATACTTCATTTTCAATCAACTATTTGTTTCTCGTTAAAATACTGAGTAAGATATTGAAAAGGGGAGAAGTTCTGTTTTTATTGCATATATCGACGTTTCAGCCGGAATAGAGCGGTTTTACGTGTACATCTTCCATCAGTAATATAAACGGAAAATCAGGAACATTTTAGTTAATTCTAATGAAAACACATTGATTTTTATCATTTGTATTGGAAACAACCTTGTCATATGTCTTTTCTTGGATCTAAATAATACGAAACCTCGCTCTATGATTCTAAGTTATAATCCTCAAATATGGTTAAATAGCGACTTTTTTCACGATTTTCATGTAGTTTGATATTACGTAAATATATTCATTTTTACCAATATTTCGATACTATTTCATGTTGTATTACGATATGTGATTTGGCCTTCAAATCTCAGAATTTCGAATAATATTGCATTTTAAGCAAGTTTTCTTGCATTTTGTTTCGTACGAAAAATCATCGAATTTAGCAATATTTTGACGTTTATCATCCCCTTTTCCTTTATTTGATTTAAACAAAATATCATCGAATTAGGCAATATTTTGCCGTTTTTCCACGTTTTTGTGAATTTTCAGTCTATGGGTATTAATTCATTATATATACGATAAAAATTATGCAAACACATAACTGATTAGATAATAACCTTAAATACTTCATTTTCAATCAACAATTTGTTTCTCGTTAAAATACTGAGTAAGATATTGAAAAGGGGAGAAGTTCGGTTTTTAATGCATATATCGACGTTTCAGCCGGATTAGAGCGGTTTTACGTGTACATCTTCCCTCGTTAATATAAACGGAAAATCAAGAACATTATAGTTAATTCTAATGAAAACACATTGTTTTCATAGAGCGAAACCTCGCTCTATGATTTGAAGTTCAAATCCTCATATATGGTTATATAGTGACTTTTTCACGTTTTTCATGTAGTTTGATATTAAGTAAATATATTCATTTTTACCAATATTTCGATACTATTTCATGTAGTATCACGATATGTGATTTGGCCTTCAAATCTCAGAATTTCGCATAATATTGCATTTTAAGCAAGTTTTCTTGCATTTTGCTTCGTACGAAAAATCATCGAATTTAGCAATATTTTAACGTTTATCATCTCCTTTTCCTTCATGTGATTTAAACAAAATATCATCAAATTAGGCAATATTTTGCCGTTTTCCACGTTTTTGTGAATTTTCCGTCCATGGGTATTAATTCATATATATATATACGATAAAAATGATGCAAACACATAATTGATTAGATAATAACCTTAAATACTTCATTTTCAATCATCTATTTGTTTCTCGTTAAAATACTGAGTAAGATATTGAAAAGGGGAGAAGTTCGGTTTTTATTGCATATATCGACGTTTCAGCCGGATTAGAGCGGTTTTACGTGTACATCTTCATTCGTTAATATTAACGGAAAATCAAGAACATTATAGTTATTTCTAATGAAAACATTGTTTTTTATCATTTGTATTGGAAACAACATTGTCATATATCTTTTCTTGGAACTAAATAATACGAAACCTTGCTCTATGATTTGAAGGTAAAATCCTCAAATATGGTAAAATAGTGACTTTTTCACGTTAATCATGTAGTTTGATATTACGCAAATATATTCATTTTTACCAATATTTCGATACTATTTCATGTAGTATCACGATATGTGATTTGGCCTTCAAATCTCAGAATTTCGCATAATATTGCATTTTAAGCAAGTTTCCTTGCATTTTGTTTCGTAAGAAAAATCATCGAATTTAGCAATATTTTGACGTTTATCATCCCCTTTTCCTTTATTTGATTTAAACAAAATATCATCGAATTAGGCAATATTTTGCCGTTTTTCCACGTTTTTGTGAATTTTCAGTCTATGGGTATTAATTCATTATATATACGATAAAAATTATGCAAACACATAACTGATTAGATAATAACCTTAAATACTTCATTTTCAATCAACAATTTGTTTCTCGTTAAAATGCTGAGTAAGATATTGAAAAGGGGAGAAGTTCTGTTTTTATTGCATATATCGACGTTTTAGCCGGAATAGAGCGGTGTTACGTGTACATCTTCCATCAGTAATATAAACGGAAAATCAGAAACATTTTAGTTAATTCTAATGAAAACATTGATTTTTATCAGTTGTATTGGAAACAACCTTGTCATATGTCTTTTCTTTGATCTAAATAATACGAAACCTCGCTCTATGATTTGAAGTTAAAATACTCAAATATGGTTAAATAGTGACTTTTTTCACGTTTGTCATGTAGTTTGATATTACGTAAATATATTCATTTTTACCAATATTTCGATACTATTTCATGTAGTATTACGATATGTGATTTGGCCTTGAAATCTCAGAATTTCATAATATTGCATTTTAAGCAAGTTTTCTTGCATTTTGTTTCGTTCGAAAAATCATCGAATTTAGCAATATTTTGACGTTTATCATCCCCTTTTCCTTCATGTGATTTAAACAAAATATCATCGAATTAGGCAATATTTTGCCGTTTTCCACGTTTTTGTGAATTTTCAGTCCATGGGTATTAATTCATATATATACGATAAAAATGATGCAAACACATAATTGATTAGATAATAACCTTAAATACTTCATTTTCAATCATCTATTTGTTTCTCGTTAAAATACTGAGTAATATGTTGAAAAGGGGAGAAGTTCGGTTTTTATTCTATATATCGACGTTTCAGCCGGATTAGAGCGGTTTTACGTGTACATCTTCATTCGTTAATATAAACGGAAAATCAAGAACATTATAGTTAATTCTAATGAAAACATTGTTTTTTATCATTTGTATTGGAAACAACATTGTCATATGTCTTTTCTTGGAACTAAATAATACGAAACCTGGCTCTATGATTTGAAGGTAAAATCCTCAAATATGGTAAAATAGTGACTTTTTCACGTTAATCATGTAGTTTATATTACGCAAATATATTCATTTTTACCAATATTTCGATACTATTTCATGTAGTATCACGATATGTGATTTGGCCTTCAAATCTCAGAATTTCGCATAATATTGCATTTTAAGCAAGTTTCATTGCATTTTGTTTCGTACGAAAAATCATCGAATTTAGCAATATTTTGACGTTTATCATCCCCTTTTCCTTTATTTGATTTAAACAAAATATCATCGAATTAGGCAATATTTTGCCGTTTTTCCACGTTTTTGTGAATTTTCAGTCTATGGGTTTTAATTCATTATATATACGATAAAAATGAGGCAAACACATAATTGATTAGATAATAACCTTAAATACTTCATTTTCAATCAACTATTTGTTTCTCGTTAAAATACTGAGTAAGATATTGAAAAGGGGAGAAGTTCTGTTTTTATTGCATATATCGACGTTTCAGCCGGAATAGAGCGGTTTTACGTGTACATCTTCCATCAGTAATATAAACGGAAAATCAGGAACATTTTAGTTAATTCTAATGAAAACACATTGATTTTTATCATTTGTATTGGAAACAACCTTGTCATATGTCTTTTCTTGGATCTAAATAATACGAAACCTCGCTCTATGATTCTAAGTTATAATCCTCAAATATGGTTAAATAGCGACTTTTTTCACGATTTTCATGTAGTTTGATATTACGTAAATATATTCATTTTTACCAATATTTCGATACTATTTCATGTTGTATTACGATATGTGATTTGGCCTTCAAATCTCAGAATTTCGAATAATATTGCATTTTAAGCAAGTTTTCTTGCATTTTGTTTCGTACGAAAAATCATCGAATTTAGCAATATTTTGACGTTTATCATCCCCTTTTCCTTTATTTGATTTAAACAAAATATCATCGAATTAGGCAATATTTTGCCGTTTTTCCACGTTTTTGTGAATTTTCAGTCTATGGGTATTAATTCATTATATATACGATAAAAATTATGCAAACACATAACTGATTAGATAATAACCTTAAATACTTCATTTTCAATCAACAATTTGTTTCTCGTTAAAATACTGAGTAAGATATTGAAAAGGGGAGAAGTTCGGTTTTTAATGCATATATCGACGTTTCAGCCGGATTAGAGCGGTTTTACGTGTACATCTTCCCTCGTTAATATAAACGGAAAATCAAGAACATTATAGTTAATTCTAATGAAAACACATTGTTTTCATAGAGCGAAACCTCGCTCTATGATTTGAAGTTCAAATCCTCATATATGGTTATATAGTGACTTTTTCACGTTTTTCATGTAGTTTGATATTAAGTAAATATATTCATTTTTACCAATATTTCGATACTATTTCATGTAGTATCACGATATGTGATTTGGCCTTCAAATCTCAGAATTTCGCATAATATTGCATTTTAAGCAAGTTTTCTTGCATTTTGCTTCGTACGAAAAATCATCGAATTTAGCAATATTTTAACGTTTATCATCTCCTTTTCCTTCATGTGATTTAAACAAAATATCATCAAATTAGGCAATATTTTGCCGTTTTCCACGTTTTTGTGAATTTTCCGTCCATGGGTATTAATTCATATATATATATACGATAAAAATGATGCAAACACATAATTGATTAGATAATAACCTTAAATACTTCATTTTCAATCATCTATTTGTTTCTCGTTAAAATACTGAGTAAGATATTGAAAAGGGGAGAAGTTCGGTTTTTATTGCATATATCGACGTTTCAGCCGGATTAGAGCGGTTTTACGTGTACATCTTCATTCGTTAATATTAACGGAAAATCAAGAACATTATAGTTATTTCTAATGAAAACATTGTTTTTTATCATTTGTATTGGAAACAACATTGTCATATATCTTTTCTTGGAACTAAATAATACGAAACCTTGCTCTATGATTTGAAGGTAAAATCCTCAAATATGGTAAAATAGTGACTTTTTCACGTTAATCATGTAGTTTGATATTACGCAAATATATTCATTTTTACCAATATTTCGATACTATTTCATGTAGTATCACGATATGTGATTTGGCCTTCAAATCTCAGAATTTCGCATAATATTGCATTTTAAGCAAGTTTCCTTGCATTTTGTTTCGTACGAAAAATCATCGAATTTAGCAATATTTTGACGTTTATCATCCCCTTTTCCTTTATTTGATTTAAACAAAATATCATCGAATTAGGCAATATTTTGCCGTTTTTCCACGTTTTTGTGAATTTTCAGTCTATGGGTATTAATTCATTATATATACGATAAAAATTATGCAAACACATAACTGATTAGATAATAACCTTAAATACTTCATTTTCAATCAACAATTTGTTTCTCGTTAAAATGCTGAGTAAGATATTGAAAAGGGGAGAAGTTCTGTTTTTATTGCATATATCGACGTTTTAGCCGGAATAGAGCGGTGTTACGTGTACATCTTCCATCAGTAATATAAACGGAAAATCAGAAACATTTTAGTTAATTCTAATGAAAACATTGATTTTTATCAGTTGTATTGGAAACAACCTTGTCATATGTCTTTTCTTTGATCTAAATAATACGAAACCTCGCTCTATGATTCTAAGTTATAATCCTCAAATATGGTTAAATAGTGACTTTTTTCACGATTTTCATGTAGTTTGATATTACGTAAATATATTCATTTTTACCAATATTTCGATATTATTTCATGTAGTATCACGATAAGTGATTTGGCCTTCAAATCTCAGAATTTCGCATAATATTGCATTTTAAGCAAGTTTTCCTGCATTTTGTTTCGTACGAAAAATCTTCGAATATAGCAATATTTTGACGTTTATTATCTCCTTTTCCTTCATTGATTTAAACAAAATATCATCGAATTAGGCAATATTTTGCCGTTTTCCACGTTTTTGTGAATTTTCAGTCCATGGGTTTTAATTCATATATATGCGATAAATATGATGCAAACACATAATTGATTAGATAATAACCTTAAATACTTCATTTTCAATCATCTATTTGTTTCTTGGTAAAATACTGAGTATTGAATACTGAATATTGAAAAGGGGAGAAGTTCGGTTTTTATTGCATTTATCGACGTTTCAGCCGGATTAGAGCGGTTTTACATGTACATCTTCCCTCGGTAATATAAACGGAAAATCAAGAACATTTTAGTTATTTCTAATGAAAACACATCGTTTTTTATCATTTGTATTGGAAAA
Organism: Procambarus clarkii; assembly: GCF_040958095.1. Classification (NCBI taxonomy): domain Eukaryota; kingdom Metazoa; phylum Arthropoda; class Malacostraca; order Decapoda; family Cambaridae; genus Procambarus; species Procambarus clarkii. The sequence goes on along the minus strand of NW_027189445.1, from coordinate 119,303 downwards.
ACATTGTCATATGTCTTTTCTTGGATCCAAATAATACGAAACCTCGCTCTATGATTTGAAGTTAAAATCCTCAAATATGGTTAAATAGTGACTTTTTTCACGTTTGTCATGTAGTTTGATATTACGTAAATATATTCATTTTTACCAATATTTCGATACTATTTCATGTAGTATCACGATATGTGATTTGGCCTTCAAATCTCAGAATTTCGCATAATATTGCATTTTAAGCAAGTTTTCTTGCATTTTGCTTCGTACGAAAAATCATCGAATATAGCAATATTTTAACGTTTATCATCTCCTTTTCCTTCATGTGATTTAAACAAAATATCATCGAATTAGGCAATATTTTGCCGTTTTCCACGTTTTTGTGAATTTTCCGTCCATGGGTATTAATTCATATATATATACGATAAAAATGATGCAAACACATAATTGATTAGATAATAACCTTAAATACTTCATTTTCAATCATCTATTTGTTTCTCGTTAAAATACTGAGTAAGATATTGAAAAGGGGAGAAGTTCGGTTTTTATTGCATATATCGACGTTTCAGCCGGATTAGAGCGGTTTTACGTGTACATCTTCCATCGTTAATATAAACGGAAAATCAAGAACATTATAGTTAATTCTAATGAAAACACATTGTTTTTTATCATTTGTATTGGAAACAACATTGTCATATGTCTTTTTTTGGATCTAAATAATACGAAACCTCGCTCTATGATTTGAAGTTAAAATCCTCAAATATGGTTATATAATGACTTTTTTCAAGTTTTTCATGTAGTTTGATATGACGTAAATATATTCATTTTTACCAATATTTCGATACTTTTTCATTTAGTATCACGATATGTGATTTGGCCTTCAAATCTCAGAATTTCGCATAATATTGCATTTTAAGCAAGTTTTCTTGCATTTTGTTTCGTACGAAAAATCATCGAATATAGCAATATTTTGACGTTTATCATCTCCTTTTCCTTCATGTGATTTAAACAAAATATCATCGAATTAGGCAATATTTTGCCGTTTTCCACGTTTTTGTGAATTTTCAGTGCATGGGTATTAATTCATATATATACGATAAAAATGATGCAAACACATAATTAATTAGATAATAACCTTAAATACTTCATTTTCAATCATTTTTTTGTTTCTCGTTAAAATACTGAGTAAGATATTGAAAAGGGGAGATGTTCGGTTTTTATTGCATATATCGACGTTTCAGCCGGATTAGAGCGGTTTTACGTGTACATCTTCCATCGTTAATATAAACGGAAAATCAAGAACATTATAGTTAATTCTAATGAAAAAACATTGTTTTTTATCATTTGTATTGGAAACAACATTGTCATATGTCTTTTCTTGGATCTAAATAATACGAAACCTCGCTCTATGATTTGAAGTTAAAATCCTCAAATATGGTTATATAGTGACTTTTTTCACGTTTTTCATGTAGTTTGATATTACGTAAATATATTCATTTTTACCAATATTTCGATACTATTTCATGTAGTATCACGATATGTGATTTGGCCTTCAAATCTCAGAATTTCGCATAATATTGCATTTTAATCAAGTTTTCTTGCATTTTGCTTCGTACGAAAAATCATCGAATTTAGCAATATTTTAACGTTTATCATCTCCTTTTCCTTCATGTGATTTAAACAAAATATCATCGAATTAGGCAATATTTTGCCGTTTTCCACGTTTTTGTGAATTTTCAGTCCATGGGTATTAATTCATATATATACGATAAAAATGATGCAAACACATAATTAATTAGATAATAACCTTAAATACTTCATTTTCAATCATCTATCTGTTTCTCGTTAAAATACTGTGTAAGATATTGAAAAGGGGAGAAGTTCGGTTTTTATTGCATATATCGACGTTTCAGCCGGATTAGAGCGGTTTTACGTGTACATCTTCCCTCGTTAATATAAACGGAAAATCAAGAACATTATAGTTAATTCTAATGAAAACACATTGTTTTTTATCATTTATATTGGAAACAACATTGACATATGTCTTTTCTTGGAACTAAATAATACGAAACCTCGCTCTATGATTTGAAGTTAAAATCCTCAAATATGGTTATATAGTGACTTTTTTCACGTTTATCATGTAGTTTGATATTACGTAAATATATTTATTTTTACCAATATTTCGATACTATTTCATGTAGTATCACGATATGTGATTTGGCCTTCAAATCTCAGAATTTCGCATAATATTGCATTTTAAGCAAGTTTTCTTGCATTTTGCTTCGTACGAAAAATCATCGAATTTAGCAATATTTTAACGTTTATCATCTCCTTTTCCTGCATGTGATTTAAACAAAATATCATCGAATTAGGCAATATTTTGCCGTTTTCCACGTTTTTGTGAATTTTCCGTCCATGGGTATTAATTCATATATATATACGATAAAAATGATGCAAACACATAATTGATTAGATAATAACCTTAAATACTTCATTTTCAATCATCTATTTGTTTTTCGTTAAAATACTGAGTAAGATATTGAAAAGGGGAGAAGTTCGGTTTTTATTGCATATATCGACGTTTCAGCCGGATTAGAGCGGTTTTACGTGTACATCTTCCATCGTTAATATAAACGGAAAATCAAGAACATTATAGTTAATTCTAATGAAAACACATTGTTTTTTATCATTTGTATTGGAAACAACATTGTCATATGTCTTGTTTTGGATCTAAATAATACGAAACCTCGCTCTATGATTTGAAGTTAAAATCCTCAAATATGGTTATATAATGACTTTTTTCACGTTTTTCATGTAGTTTGATATGACGTAAATATATTCATTTTTACCAATATTTCGCTACTTTTTCATGTAGTATCACGATATGTGATTTGGCCTTCAAATCTCAGAATTTCGCATAATATTGCATTTTAAGCAAGTTTTCTTGCATTTTGTTTCGTACGAAAAATCATCGAATATAGCAATATTTTGACGTTTATCATCTCCTTTTCCTTCATGTGATTTAAACAAAATATCATCGAATTAGGCAATATTTTGCCGTTTTCCACGTTTTTGTGAATTTTCAGTGCATGGGTATTAATTCATATATATACGATAAAAATGATGCAAACACATAATTAATTAGATAATAACCTTAAATACTTCATTTTCAATCATTTTTTTGTTTCTCGTTAAAATACTGAGTAAGATATTGAAAAGGGGAGATGTTCGGTTTTTATTGCATATATCGACGTTTCAGCCGGATTAGAGCGGTTTTACGTGTACATCTTCCATCGTTAATATAAACGGAAAATCAAGAACATTATAGTTAATTCTAATGAAAAAACATTGTTTTTTATCATTTGTATTGGAAACAACATTGTCATATGTCTTTTCTTGGATCTAAATAATACGAAACCTCGCTCTATGATTTGAAGTTAAAATCCTCAAATATGGTTATATAGTGACTTTTTTCACGTTTTTCATGTAGTTTGATATTACGTAAATATATTCATTTTTACCAATATTTCGATACTATTTCATGTAGTATCACGATATGTGATTTGCCCTTCAAATCTCAGAATTTCGCATAATATTGCATTTAATCAAGTTTTTTTGCATTTTGTTTCGTACGAGAAATCTTCGAATATAGCAATATTTTGACGTTTATTATCTCCTTTTCCTTCATGTAATTTAAACAAAATATCATCGAATTAGGCAATATTTTGCCGTTATCTACGTTTTTGTGAATTTTCAGTCCATGGGTTTTAATTCATATATATACGATAAAAATGATGCAAACACATAATTGATTAGATAATAACCTTAAATACTTCATTTTCAATCATCTATTTGTTTCTTGGTAAAATACTGAATATTGAATACTGTATTGAATACTGAATATTGAAAAGGGGAGAAGTTTGGTTTTTATTGCATTTATCGACGTTTCAGCCGGATTAGAGCGGTTTTACGTGTACATCTTCCCTCGGTAATATAAACGGAAAATCAAGAACATTTTAGTTATTTCTAATGAAAACACATTGTTTTTTATCATTTTTATTGGAAACAACATTGTCATATGTCTTTTCTTGGATCCAAATAATACGAAACCTCGCTCTATGATTTGAAGTTAAAATCCTCAAATATGGTTAAATAGTGACTTTTTTCACGTTTGTCATGTAGTTTGATATTACGTAAATATATTCATTTTTACCAATATTTCGATACTATTTCATGTAGTATCACGATATGTGATTTGGCCTTGAAATCTCAGAATTTCATAACATTGCATTTTAAGCAAGTTTTCTTGCATTTTGCTTCGTACGAAAAATCATCGAATTTAGCAATATTTTAACGTTTATCATCTCCTTTTCCTTCATGTGATTTAAACAAAATATCATCGAATTAGGCAATATTTTGCCGTTTTTCACGTTTTTGTGAATTTTCCGTCCATGGGTATTAATTCATATATATATACGATAAAAATGATGCAAACACATAATTGATTAGATAATAACCTTAAATACTTCATTTTCAATCATCTATTTGTTTCTTGGTAAAATACTGAGTATTGAATACTGAATATTGAAAAGGGGAGAAGTTCGGTTTTTATTGCATTTATCGACGTTTCAGCCGGATTAGAGCGGTTTTTCGTGTACATCTTCCCTCGGTAATATAAACGGAAAATCAAGAACATTTTAGTTATTTCTAATGAAAACACATTGTTTTTTATCATTTGTATTGGAAACAACATTGTCATATGTCTTTTCTAGGATCCAAATAATACGAAACCTCGCTCTATGATTTCAAGTTAAAATCCTCAAATATGGTTAAATAGTGACTTTTTTCACGTTTGTCATGTAGTTTGATATTACGTAAATATATTCATTTTTACCAATATTTCGATACAATTTCATGTAGTATCACGATATGTGATTTGGCCTTGAAATCTCAGAATTTCATAATATTGCATTTTAAGCAAGTTTTCTTGCATTTTGTTTCGTTCGAAAAATCATCGAATTTAGCAATATTTTGACGTTTATCATCCCCTTTTCTTCATGTGATTTAAACAAAATATCATCGAATTAGGCAATATTTTGCCGTTTTCCACGTTTTTGTGAATTTTCAGTCCATGGGTATTAATTCATATATATACGATAAAAATGATGCAAACACATAATTAATTAGATAATAACCTTAAATACTTCATTTTCAATCACCTATTTGTTTCTCGTTAAAATACTGAGTAAGATATTGAAAAGGGGAGATGTTCGGTTTTTATTGCATATATCGACGTTTCAGCCGGATTAGAGCGGTTTTACGTGTACATCTTCCATCGTTAATATTAACGGAAAATCAAGAACATTGTAGTTAATTCTAATGAAAAAACATTGTTTTTTATCATTTGTATTGGAAACAACATTGTCATATGTCTTTTCTTGGATCTAAATAATACGAAACCTCGCTCTATGATTTGAAGTTAAAATCCTCAAATATGGTTATATAGTGACTTTTTTTACGTTTTTCATGTAGTTTGATATTACGTAAATATATTAATTTTTACCAATATTTCGATACTATTTCATGTAGTATCACGATATGTGATTTGGCCTTCAAATCTCAGAATTTCGCATAATATTGCATTTTAAGCAAGTTTCCTTGCATTTTGTTTCGTACGAAAAATCATCGAATTTAGCAATATTTTGACGTTTATCATCCCCTTTTCCTTTATTTGATTTAAACAAAATATCATCGAATTAGGCAATATTTTGCCGTTTTTCCACGTTTTTGTGAATTTTCAGTCTATGGGTATTAATTCATTATATATACGATAAAAATTATGCAAACACATAACTGATTAGATAATAACCTTAAATACTTCATTTTCAATCAACAATTTGTTTCTCGTTAAAATGCTGAGTAAGATATTGAAAAGGGGAGAAGTTCTGTTTTTATTGCATATATCGACGTTTTAGCCGGAATAGAGCGGTGTTACGTGTACATCTTCCATCAGTAATATAAACGGAAAATCAGAAACATTTTAGTTAATTCTAATGAAAACATTGATTTTTATCAGTTGTATTGGAAACAACCTTGTCATATGTCTTTTCTTTGATCTAAATAATACGAAACCTCGCTCTATGATTCTAAGTTATAATCCTCAAATATGGTTAAATAGTGACTTTTTTCACGATTTTCATGTAGTTTGATATTACGTAAATATATTCATTTTTACCAATATTTCGATATTATTTCATGTAGTATCACGATAAGTGATTTGGCCTTCAAATCTCAGAATTTCGCATAATATTGCATTTTAAGCAAGTTTTCCTGCATTTTGTTTCGTACGAAAAATCTTCGAATATAGCAATATTTTGACGTTTATTATCTCCTTTTCCTTCATGTGATTTAAACAAAATATCATCGAATTAGGCAATATTTTGCCGTTTTCCACGTTTTTGTGAATTTTCAGTCCATGGGTTTTAATTCATATATATGCGATAAATATGATGCAAACACATAATTGATTAGATAATAACCTTAAATACTTCATTTTCAATCATCTATTTGTTTCTTGGTAAAATACTGAGTATTGAATACTGAATATTGAAAAGGGGAGAAGTTCGGTTTTTATTGCATTTATCGACGTTTCAGCCGGATTAGAGCGGTTTTACATGTACATCTTCCCTCGGTAATATAAACGGAAAATCAAGAACATTTTAGTTATTTCTAATGAAAACACATCGTTTTTTATCATTTGTATTGGAAAAACATTGTCATATGTCTTTTCTTGGATCCAAATAATACGAAACCTCGCTCTATGATTTGAAGTTAAAATCCTCAAATATGGTTAAATAGTGACTTTTTTCACGTTTGTCATGTAGTTTGATATTACGTAAATATATTCATTTTTACCAATATTTCGATACTATTTCATGTAGTATCACGATATGTGATTTGGCCTTCAAATCTCAGAATTTCGCATAATATTGCATTTTAAGCAAGTTTTCTTGCATTTTGCTTCGTACGAAAAATCATCGAATATAGCAATATTTTAACGTTTATCATCTCCTTTTCCTTCATGTGATTTAAACAAAATATCATCGAATTAGGCAATATTTTGCCGTTTTCCACGTTTTTGTGAATTTTCCGTCCATGGGTATTAATTCATATATATATACGATAAAAATGATGCAAACACATAATTGATTAGATAATAACCTTAAATACTTCATTTTCAATCATCTATTTGTTTCTCGTTAAAATACTGAGTAAGATATTGAAAAGGGGAGAAGTTCGGTTTTTATTGCATATATCGACGTTTCAGCCGGATTAGAGCGGTTTTACGTGTACATCTTCCATCGTTAATATAAACGGAAAATCAAGAACATTATAGTTAATTCTAATGAAAACACATTGTTTTTTATCATTTGTATTGGAAACAACATTGTCATATGTCTTTTTTTGGATCTAAATAATACGAAACCTCGCTCTATGATTTGAAGTTAAAATCCTCAAATATGGTTATATAATGACATTTTTCACGTTTTTCATGTAGTTTGATATGACGTAAATATATTCATTTTTACCAATATTTCGATACTTTTTCATTTAGTATCACGATATGTGATTTGGCCTTCAAATCTCAGAATTTCGCATAATATTGCATTTTAAGCAAGTTTTCTTGCATTTTGTTTCGTACGAAAAATCATCGAATATAGCAATATTTTGACGTTTATCATCTCCTTTTCCTTCATGTGATTTAAACAAAATATCATCGAATTAGGCAATATTTTGCCGTTTTCCACGTTTTTGTGAATTTTCAGTGCATGGGTATTAATTCATATATATACGATAAAAATGATGCAAACACATAATTAATTAGATAATAACCTTAAATACTTCATTTTCAATCATTTTTTTGTTTCTCGTTAAAATACTGAGTAAGATATTGAAAAGGGGAGATGTTCGGTTTTTATTGCATATATCGACGTTTCAGCCGGATTAGAGCGGTTTTACGTGTACATCTTCCATCGTTAATATAAACGGAAAATCAAGAACATTATAGTTAATTCTAATGAAAAAACATTGTTTTTTATCATTTGTATTGGAAACAACATTGTCATATGTCTTTTCTTGGATCTAAATAATACGAAACCTCGCTCTATGATTTGAAGTTAAAATCCTCAAATATGGTTATATAGTGACTTTTTTCACGTTTTTCATGTAGTTTGATATTACGTAAATATATTCATTTTTACCAATATTTCGATACTATTTCATGTAGTATCACGATATGTGATTTGGCCTTCAAATCTCAGAATTTCGCATAATATTGCATTTTAATCAAGTTTTCTTGCATTTTGCTTCGTACGAAAAATCATCGAATTTAGCAATATTTTAACGTTTATCATCTTCTTTTCCTTCATGTGATTTAAACAAAATATCATCGAATTAGGCAATATTTTGCCGTTATCTACGTTTTTGTGAATTTTCAGTCCATGGGTTTTAATTCATATATATACGATAAAAATGATGCAAACACATAATTGATTAGATAATAACCTTAAATACTTCATTTTCAATCATCTATTTGTTTCTTGGTAAAATACTGAGTATTGAATACTGAATATTGAAAAGGGGAGAAGTTCGATTTTTATTGCATTTATCGACGTTTCAGCCGGATTAGAGCGGTTTTACGTGTACATCTTCCCTCGGTAATATAAACGGAAAATCAAGAACATTTTAGTTATTTCTAATGAAAACACATTGTTTTTTATCATTTGTATTGGAAACAACATTGTCATATGTCTTTTCTTGGATCCAAATAATACGAAACCTCGCTCTATGATTTCAAGTTAAAATACTCAAATATGGTTAAATAGTGACTTTTTTCACGTTTGTCATGTAGTTTGATATTACGTAAATATATTCATTTTTACCAATATTTCGATACTATTTCATGTAGTATCACGATATGTGATTTGGCCTTGAAATCTCAGAATTTCATAATATTGCATTTTAAGCAAGTTTTCTTGCATTTTGTTTCGTTCGAAAAATCATCGAATTTAGCAATATTTTGACGTTTATCATCCCCTTTTCTTCATGTGATTTAAACAAAATATCATCGAATTAGGCAATATTTTGGCGTTTTCCACGTTTTTGTGAATTTTCAGTCCATGGGTATTAATTCATATATATACGATAAAAATGATGCAAACACATAATTAATTAGATAATAACCTTAAATACTTCATTTTCAATCATTTTTTTGTTTCTCGTTAAAATACTGAGTAAGATATTGAAAAGGGGAGATGTTCGGTTTTTATTGCATATATCGACGTTTCAGCCGGATTAGAGCGGTTTTACGTGTACATCTTCCATCGTTAATATAAACGGAAAATCAAGAACATTATAGTTAATTCTAATGAAAAAACATTGTTTTTTATCATTTGTATTGGAAACAACATTGTCATATGTCTTTTCTTGGATCTAAATAATACGAAACCTCGCTCTATGATTTGAAGTTAAAATCCTCAAATATGGTTATATAGTGACTTTTTTCACGTTTTTCATGTAGTTTGATATTACGTAAATATATTCATTTTTACCAATATTTCGATACTATTTCATGTAGTATCACGATATGTGATTTGGCCTTCAAATCTCAGAATTTCGCATAATATTGCATTTTAATCAAGTTTTCTTGCATTTTGCTTCGTACGAAAAATCATCGAATTTAGCAATATTTTAACGTTTATCATCTTCTTTTCCTTCATGTGATTTAAACAAAATATCATCGAATTAGGCAATATTTTGCCGTTATCTACGTTTTTGTGAATTTTCAGTCCATGGGTTTTAATTCATATATATACGATAAAAATGATGCAAACACATAATTGATTAGATAATAACCTTAAATACTTCATTTTCAATCATCTATTTGTTTCTTGGTAAAATACTGAGTATTGAATACTGAATATTGAAAAGGGGAGAAGTTCGATTTTTATTGCATTTATCGACGTTTCAGCCGGATTAGAGCGGTTTTACGTGTACATCTTCCCTCGGTAATATAAACGGAAAATCAAGAACATTTTAGTTATTTCTAATGAAAACACATTGTTTTTTATCATTTGTATTGGAAACAACATTGTCATATGTCTTTTCTTGGATCCAAATAATACGAAACCTCGCTCTATGATTTCAAGTTAAAATACTCAAATATGGTTAAATAGTGACTTTTTTCACGTTTGTCATGTAGTTTGATATTACGTAAATATATTCATTTTTACCAATATTTCGATACTATTTCATGTAGTATCACGATATGGGATTTGGCCTTCAAATCTCAGAATTTCGCATAATATTGCATTTTAAGCAAGTTTTCCTGCATTTTGTTTCGTACGAGAAATCTTCGCATATAGCAATATTTTGACGTTTATCATCTCCGTTTCCTTCATGTGATTTAAACAAAATATCATCGAATTAGGCAATATTTTGCCGTTTTCCACGTTTTTGTGAATTTTCAGTCCATGGGTATTAATTCATATATATACGATAAAAATGATGCAAACACATAATTAATTAGATAATAACCTTAAATACTTCATTTTCAATCATCTATCTGTTTCTCGTTAAAATACTGTGTAAGATATTGAAAAGGGGAGAAGTTCGGTTTTTATTGCATATATCGACGTTTCAGCCGGATTAGAGCGGTTTTACGTGTACATCTTCCCTCGTTAATATAAACGGAAAATCAAGAACATTATAGTTAATTCTAATGAAAACACATTGTTTTTTATCATTTATATTGGAAACAACATTGACATATGTCTTTTCTTGGAACTAAATAATACGAAACCTCGCTCTATGATTTGAAGTTAAAATCCTCAAATATGGTTATATAGTGACTTTTTTCACGTTTATCATGTAGTTTGATATTACGTAAATATATTTATTTTTACCAATATTTCGATACTATTTCATGTAGTATCACGATATGTGATTTGGCCTTCAAATCTCAGAATTTCGCATAATATTGCATTTTAAGCAAGTTTTCTTGCATTTTGCTTCGTACGAAAAATCATCGAATATAGCAATATTTTAACGTTTATCATCTCCTTTTCCTTCATGTGATTTAAACAAAATATCATCGAATTAGGCAATATTTTGCCGTTTTCCACGTTTTTGTGAATTTTCCGTCCATGGGTATTAATTCATATATATATACGATAAAAATGATGCAAACACATAATTGATTAGATAATAACCTTAAATACTTCATTTTCAATCATCTATTTGTTTCTCGTTAAAATACTGAGTAAGATATTGAAAAGGGGAGAAGTTCGGTTTTTATTGCATATATCGACGTTTCAGCCGGATTAGAGCGGTTTTACGTGTACATCTTCCATCGTTAATATAAACGGAAAATCAAGAACATTATAGTTAATTCTAATGAAAACACATTGTTTTTTATCATTTGTATTGGAAACAACATTGTCATATGTCTTTTTTTGGATCTAAATAATACGAAACCTCGCTCTATGATTTGAAGTTAAAATCCTCAAATATGGTTATATAATGACTTTTTTCACGTTTTTCATGTAGTTTGATATGACGTAAATATATTCATTTTTACCAATATTTCGATACTTTTTCATTTAGTATCACGATATGTGATTTGGCCTTCAAATCTCAGAATTTCGCATAATATTGCATTTTAAGCAAGTTTTCTTGCATTTTGTTTCGTACGAAAAATCATCGAATATAGCAATATTTTGACGTTTATCATCTCCTTTTCCTTCATGTGATTTAAACAAAATATCATCGAATTAGGCAATATTTTGCCGTTTTCCACGTTTTTGTGAATTTTCAGTGCATGGGTATTAATTCATATATATACGATAAAAATGATGCAAACACATAATTAATTAGATAATAACCTTAAATACTTCATTTTCAATCATTTTTTTGTTTCTCGTTAAAATACTGAGTAAGATATTGAAAAGGGGAGATGTTCGGTTTTTATTGCATATATCGACGTTTCAGCCGGATTAGAGCGGTTTTACGTGTACATCTTCCATCGTTAATATAAACGGAAAATCAAGAACATTATAGTTAATTCTAATGAAAAAACATTGTTTTTTATCATTTGTATTGGAAACAACATTGTCATATGTCTTTTCTTGGATCTAAATAATACGAAACCTCGCTCTATGATTTGAAGTTAAAATCCTCAAATATGGTTATATAGTGACTTTTTTCACGTTTTTCATGTAGTTTGATATTACGTAAATATATTCATTTTTACCAATATTTCGATACTATTTCATGTAGTATCACGATATGTGATTTGGCCTTCAAATCTCAGAATTTCGCATAATATTGCATTTTAATCAAGTTTTCTTGCATTTTGCTTCGTACGAAAAATCATCGAATTTAGCAATATTTTAACGTTTATCATCTTCTTTTCCTTCATGTGATTTAAACAAAATATCATCGAATTAGGCAATATTTTGCCGTTATCTACGTTTTTGTGAATTTTCAGTCCATGGGTTTTAATTCATATATATACGATAAAAATGATGCAAACACATAATTGATTAGATAATAACCTTAAATACTTCATTTTCAATCATCTATTTGTTTCTTGGTAAAATACTGAGTATTGAATACTGAATATTGAAAAGGGGAGAAGTTCGATTTTTATTGCATTTATCGACGTTTCAGCCGGATTAGAGCGGTTTTACGTGTACATCTTCCCTCGGTAATATAAACGGAAAATCAAGAACATTTTAGTTATTTCTAATGAAAACACATTGTTTTTTATCATTTGTATTGGAAACAACATTGTCATATGTCTTTTCTTGGATCCAAATAATACGAAACCTCGCTCTATGATTTCAAGTTAAAATACTCAAATATGGTTAAATAGTGACTTTTTTCACGTTTGTCATGTAGTTTGATATTACGTAAATATATTCATTTTTACCAATATTTCGATACTATTTCATGTAGTATCACGATATGTGATTTGGCCTTGAAATCTCAGAATTTCATAATATTGCATTTTAAGCAAGTTTTCTTGCATTTTGTTTCGTTCGAAAAATCATCGAATTTAGCAATATTTTGACGTTTATCATCCCCTTTTCTTCATGTGATTTAAACAAAATATCATCGAATTAGGCAATATTTTGGCGTTTTCCACGTTTTTGTGAATTTTCAGTCCATGGGTATTAATTCATATATATACGATAAAAATGATGCAAACACATAATTAATTAGATAATAACCTTAAATACTTCATTTTCAATCATTTTTTTGTTTCTCGTTAAAATACTGAGTAAGATATTGAAAAGGGGAGATGTTCGGTTTTTATTGCATATATCGACGTTTCAGCCGGATTAGAGCGGTTTTACGTGTACATCTTCCATCGTTAATATAAACGGAAAATCAAGAACATTATAGTTAATTCTAATGAAAAAACATTGTTTTTTATCATTTGTATTGGAAACAACATTGTCATATGTCTTTTCTTGGATCTAAATAATACGAAACCTCGCTCTATGATTTGAAGTTAAAATCCTCAAATATGGTTATATAGTGACTTTTTTCACGTTTTTCATGTAGTTTGATATTACGTAAATATATTCATTTTTACCAATATTTCGATACTATTTCATGTAGTATCACGATATGTGATTTGGCCTTCAAATCTCAGAATTTCGCATAATATTGCATTTTAATCAAGTTTTCTTGCATTTTGCTTCGTACGAAAAATCATCGAATTTAGCAATATTTTAACGTTTATCATCTTCTTTTCCTTCATGTGATTTAAACAAAATATCATCGAATTAGGCAATATTTTGCCGTTATCTACGTTTTTGTGAATTTTCAGTCCATGGGTTTTAATTCATATATATACGATAAAAATGATGCAAACACATAATTGATTAGATAATAACCTTAAATACTTCATTTTCAATCATCTATTTGTTTCTTGGTAAAATACTGAGTATTGAATACTGAATATTGAAAAGGGGAGAAGTTCGATTTTTATTGCATTTATCGACGTTTCAGCCGGATTAGAGCGGTTTTACGTGTACATCTTCCCTCGGTAATATAAACGGAAAATCAAGAACATTTTAGTTATTTCTAATGAAAACACATTGTTTTTTATCATTTGTATTGGAAACAACATTGTCATATGTCTTTTCTTGGATCCAAATAATACGAAACCTCGCTCTATGATTTCAAGTTAAAATACTCAAATATGGTTAAATAGTGACTTTTTTCACGTTTGTCATGTAGTTTGATATTACGTAAATATATTCATTTTTACCAATATTTCGATACTATTTCATGTAGTATCACGATATGTGATTTGGCCTTGAAATCTCAGAATTTCATAATATTGCATTTTAAGCAAGTTTTCTTGCATTTTGTTTCGTTCGAAAAATCATCGAATTTAGCAATATTTTGACGTTTATCATCCCCTTTTCTTCATGTGATTTAAACAAAATATCATCGAATTAGGCAATATTTTGGCGTTTTCCACGTTTTTGTGAATTTTCAGTCCATGGGTATTAATTCATATATATACGATAAAAATGATGCAAACACATAATTAATTAGATAATAACCTTAAATACTTCATTTTCAATCATCTATTTGTTTCTCGTTAAAATACTGAGTAAGATATTGAAAAGGGGAGATGTTCGGTTTTTATTGCATATATCGACGTTTCAGCCGGATTAGAGCGGTTTTACGTGTACATCTTCCATCGTTAATATAAACGGAAAATCAAGAACATTATAGTTAATTCTAATGAAAAAACATTGTTTTTTATCATTTGTATTGGAAACAACATTGTCATATGTCTTTTCTTGGATCTAAATAATACGAAACCTCGCTCTATGATTTGAAGTTAAAATCCTCAAATATGGTTATATAGTGACTTTTTTCACGTTTTTCATGTAGTTTGATATTACGTAAATATATTCATTTTTACCAATATTTCGATACTATTTCATGTAGTATCACGATATGGGATTTGGCCTTCAAATCTCAGAATTTCGCATAATATTGCATTTTAAGCAAGTTTTCCTGCATTTTGTTTCGTACGAGAAATCTTCGCATATAGCAATATTTTGACGTTTATCATCTCCGTTTCCTTCATGTGATTTAAACAAAATATCATCGAATTAGTCAATATTTTGCCGTTTTCCACGTTTTTGTGAATTTTCAGTCCATGGGTATTAATTCATATATATACGATAAAAATGATGCAAACACATAATTAATTAGATAATAACCTTAAATACTTCATTTTCAATCATCTATCTGTTTCTCGTTAAAATACTGTGTAAGATATTGAAAAGGGGAGAAGTTCGGTTTTTATTGCATATATCGACGTTTCAGCCGGATTAGAGCGGTTTTACGTGTACATCTTCCCTCGTTAATATAAACGGAAAATCAAGAACATTATAGTTAATTCTAATGAAAACACATTGTTTTTTATCATTTATATTGGAAACAACATTGACATATGTCTTTTCTTGGAACTAAATAATACGAAACCTCGCTCTATGATTTGAAGTTAAAATCCTCAAATATGGTTATATAGTGACTTTTTTCACGTTTATCATGTAGTTTGATATTACGTAAATATATTTATTTTTTACCAATATTTCGATACTATTTCATGTAGTATCACGATATGTGATTTGGCCTTCAAATCTCAGAATTTCGCATAATATTGCATTTTAAGCAAGTTTTCTTGCATTTTGCTTCGTACGAAAAATCATCGAATTTAGCAATATTTTAACGTTTATCATCTCCTTTTCCTTCATGTGATTTAAACAAAATATCATCGAATTAGGCAATATTTTGCCGTTTTCCACGTTTTTGTGAATTTTCCGTCCATGGGTATTAATTCATATATATATACGATAAAAATGATGCAAACACATAATTGATTAGATAATAACCTTAAATACTTCATTTTCAATCATCTATTTGTTTCTCGTTAAAATACTGAGTAAGATATTGAAAAGGGGAGAAGTTCGGTTTTTATTGCATATATCGACGTTTCAGCCGGATTAGAGCGGTTTTACGTGTACATCTTCCATCGTTAATATAAACGGAAAATCAAGAACATTATAGTTAATTCTAATGAAAAAACATTGTTTTTTATCATTTGTATTGGAAACAACATTGTCATATGTCTTTTCTTGGATCTAAATAATACGAAACCTCGCTCTATGATTTGAAGTTAAAATCCTCAAATATGGTTATATAGTGACTTTTTTCACGTTTTTCATGTAGTTTGATATTACGTAAATATATTCATTTTTACCAATATTTCGATACTATTTCATGTAGTATCACGATATGTGATTTGGCCTTCAAATCTCAGAATTTCGCATAATATTGCATTTTAATCAAGTTTTTTTGCATTTTGTTTCGTACGAGAAATCTTCGAATATAGCAATATTTTGACGTTTATTATCTCCTTTTCCTTCATGTAATTTAAACAAAATATCATCGAATTAGGCAATATTTTGCCGTTATCTACGTTTTTGTGAATTTTCAGTCCATGGGTTTTAATTCATATATATACGATAAAAATGATGCAAACACATAATTGATTAGATAATAACCTTAAATACTTCATTTTCAATCATCTATTTGTTTCTTGGTAAAATACTGAATATTGAATACTGTATTGAATACTGAATATTGAAAAGGGGAGAAGTTTGGTTTTTATTGCATTTATCGACGTTTCAGCCGGATTAGAGCGGTTTTACGTGTACATCTTCCCTCGGTAATATAAACGGAAAATCAAGAACATTTTAGTTATTTCTAATGAAAACACATTGTTTTTTATCATTTTTATTGGAAACAACATTGTCATATGTCTTTTCTTGGATCCAAATAATACGAAACCTCGCTCTATGATTTGAAGTTAAAATCCTCAAATATGGTTAAATAGTGACTTTTTCACGTTTGTCATGTAGTTTGATATTACGTAAATATATTCATTTTTACCAATATTTCGATACTATTTCATGTAGTATCACGATATGTGATTTGGCCTTGAAATCTCAGAATTTCATAACATTGCATTTTAAGCAAGTTTTCTTGCATTTTGCTTCGTACGAAAAATCATCGAATTTAGCAATATTTTAACGTTTATCATCTCCTTTTCCTTCATGTGATTTAAACAAAATATCATCGAATTAGGCAATATTTTGCCGTTTTTCACGTTTTTGTGAATTTTCCGTCCATGGGTATTAATTCATATATATATACGATAAAAATGATGCAAACACATAATTGATTAGATAATAACCTTAAATACTTCATTTTCAATCATCTATTTGTTTCTTGGTAAAATACTGAGTATTGAATACTGAATATTGAAAAGGGGAGAAGTTCGGTTTTTATTGCATTTATCGACGTTTCAGCCGGATTAGAGCGGTTTTTCGTGTACATCTTCCCTCGGTAATATAAACGGGAAATCAAGAACATTTTAGTTATTTCTAATGAAAACACATTGTTTTTTATCATTTGTATTGGAAACAACATTGTCATATGTCTTTTCTAGGATCCAAATAATACGAAACCTCGCTCTATGATTTCAAGTTAAAATCCTCAAATATGGTTAAATAGTGACTTTTTTCACGTTTGTCATGTAGTTTGATATTACGTAAATATATTCATTTTTACCAATATTTCGATACAATTTCATGTAGTATCACGATATGTGATTTGGCCTTGAAATCTCAGAATTTCATAATATTGCATTTTAAGCAAGTTTTCTTGCATTTTGTTTCGTTCGAAAAATCATCGAATTTAGCAATATTTTGACGTTTATCATCCCCTTTTCTTCATGTGATTTAAACAAAATATCATCGAATTAGGCAATATTTTGCCGTTTTCCACGTTTTTGTGAATTTTCAGTCCATGGGTATTAATTCATATATATACGATAAAAATGATGCAAACACATAATTAATTAGATAATAACCTTAAATACTTCATTTTCAATCACCTATTTGTTTCTCGTTAAAATACTGAGTAAGATATTGAAAAGGGGAGATGTTCGGTTTTTATTGCATATATCGACGTTTCAGCCGGATTAGAGCGGTTTTACGTGTACATCTTCCATCGTTAATATTAACGGAAAATCAAGAACATTGTAGTTAATTCTAATGAAAAAACATTGTTTTTTATCATTTGTATTGGAAACAACATTGTCATATGTCTTTTCTTGGATCTAAATAATACGAAACCTCGCTCTATGATTTGAAGTTAAAATCCTCAAATATGGTTATATAGTGACTTTTTTTACGTTTTTCATGTAGTTTGATATTACGTAAATATATTAATTTTTACCAATATTTCGATACTATTTCATGTAGTATCACGATATGTGATTTGGCCTTCAAATCTCAGAACTTCGCTTAATATTGCTTTTTAATCAAGTTTTCTTGCATTTTGTTTCGTACGAAAAATCATCGAATATAGCAATATTTTGACGTTTATCATCTCCTTTTCCTTCATGTGATTTAAACAAAATATCATCGAATTAGGCAATATTTTTCCGTTTTCCACGTTTTTGTGAATTTTCAGTGCATGGGTATTAATTCATATATATACGATAAAAATAATGCAAACACATAATTAATTAGATAATAACCTTAAATACTTCATTTTCAATCATTTTTTTGTTTCTCGTTAAAATACTGAGTAAGATATTGAAAAGGGGAGATGTTCGGTTTTTATTGCATATATCGACGTTTCAGCCGGATTAGAGCGGTTTTACGTGTACATCTTCCATCGTTAATATAAACGGAAAATCAAGAACATTATAGTTAATTCTAATGAAAAAACATTGTTTTTTATCATTTGTATTGGAAACAACATTGTCATATGTCTTTTCTTGGATCTAAATAATACGAAACTTTGCTCTATGATTTGAAGTTAAAATCCTCAAATATGGTTATATAGTGACTTTTTTTACGTTTTTCATGTAGTTTGATATTACGTAAATATATTCATTTTTACCAATATTTCGATACTATTTCATGTAGTATCACGATATGTGATTTGGCCTTCAAATCTCAGAATTTCGCATAATATTGCATTTTAATCAAGTTTTTTTGCATTTTGCTTCGTACGAAAAATCATCGAATTTAGCAATATTTTAACGTTTATCATCTTCTTTTCCTTCATGTGATTTAAACAAAATATCATCGAATTAGGCAATATTTTGCCGTTATCTACGTTTTTGTGAATTTTCAGTCCATGGGTTTTAATTCATATATATACGATAAAAATGATGCAAACACATAATTGATTAGATAATAACCTTAAATACTTCATTTTCAATCATCTATTTGTTTCTTGGTAAAATACTGAGTATTGAATACTGAATATTGAAAAGGGGAGAAGTTCGGTTTTTATTGCATTTATCGACGTTTCAGCCGGATTAGAGCGGTTTTTCGTGTACATCTTCCCCCGGTAATATAAACGGAAAATCAAGAACATTTTAGTTATTTCTAATGAAAACACATTGTTTTTTATCATTTGTATTGGAAACAACATTGTCATATGTCTTTTCTAGGATCCAAATAATACTGTGAATTATCACAGTATTACCTCGTATAGTATCACCTCGCTCTATGATTTCAAGTTAAAATACTCAAATATGGTTAAATAGTGACTTTTTTCACGTTTGTCATGTAGTTTGATATTACGTAAATATATTCATTTTTACCAATATTTCGATACAATTTCATGTAGTATCACGATATGTGATTTGGCCTTGAAATCTCAGAATTTCATAATATTGCATTTTAAGCAAGTTTTCTTGCATTTTGTTTCGTTCGAAAAATCATCGAATTTAGCAATATTTTGACGTTTATCATCCCCTTTTCTTCATGTGATTTAAACAAAATATCATCGAATTAGGCAATATTTTGCCGTTTTCCACGTTTTTGTGAATTTTCAGTCCATGGGTATTAATTCATATATATACGATAAAAATGATGCAAACACATAATTAATTAGATAATAACCTTAAATACTTCATTTTCAATCACCTATTTGTTTCTCGTTAAAATACTGAGTAAGATATTGAAAAGGGGAGATGTTCGGTTTTTATTGCATATATCGACGTTTCAGCCGGATTAGAGCGGTTTTACGTGTACATCTTCCATCGTTAATATAAACGGAAAATCAAGAACATTATAGTTAATTCTAATGAAAAAACATTGTTTTTTATCATTTGTATTGGAAACAACATTGTCATATGTCTTTTCTTGGATCTAAATAATACGAAACCTCGCTCTATGATTTGAAGTTAAAATCCTCAAATATGGTTATATAGTGACTTTTTTTACGTTTTTCATGTAGTTTGATATTACGTAAATATATTCATTTTTACCAATATTTCGATACTATTTCATGTAGTATCACGATATGTGATTTGGCCTTCAAATCTCAGAATTTCGCATAATATTGCATTTTAATCAAGTTTTCTTGCATTTTGCTTCGTACGAAAAATCATCGAATTTAGCAATATTTTAACGTTTATCATCTCCTTTTCCTTCATGTGATTTAAACAAAATATCATCGAATTAGGCAATATTTTTCCGTTTTTACGTTTTTGTGAATTTTCAGTCCATGGGTTTTAATTCATATATATACGATAAATATGATGCAAACACATAATTGATTAGATAATAACCTTAAATACTTCATTTTCAATCATCTATTTGTTTCTCGTTAAAATACTGAGTAAGATATTGAAAAGGGGAGATGTTCGGTTTTTATTGCATATATCGACGTTTCAGCCGGATTAGAGCGGTTTTACGTGTACATCTTCCCTCGTTAATATAAACGGAAAATCAAGAACATTATAGTTAATTCTAATGAAAGCACATTGTTTTTTATCATTTATATTGGAAACAACATTGACATATGTCTTTTCTTGGAACTAAATAATACGAAACCTCGCTCTATGATTTGAAGTTAAAATCTTCAAATATGGTTATATAGTGACTTTTTTCACGTTTTTCATGTAGTTTGATATTACGTAAATATATTCATTTTTCCCAATATTTCGATACTATTTCATGTAGTATCACGATATGTGATTTGGCCTTCAAATCTCAGAATTTCGCATAATATTGCATTTTAATCAAGTTTTTTTGCATTTTGTTTCGTACGAGAAATCTTCGAATATAGCAATATTTTGACGTTTATTATCTCCTTTTCCTTCATGTAATTTAAACAAAATATCATCGAATTAGGCAATATTTTGCCGTTATCTACGTTTTTGTGAATTTTCTGTCCATGGGTTTTAATTCATATATATACGATAAAAATGATGCAAACACATAATTGATTAGATAATAACCTTAAATACTTCATTTTCAATCATCTATTTGTTTCTTGGTAAAATACTGAGTATTGAATACTGAATATTGAAAAGGGGAGAAGTTCGGTTTTTATTGCATTTATCGACGTTTCAGCCGGATTAGAGCGGTTTTACGTGTACATCTTCCCTCGGTAATAAAAACGGAAAATCAAGAACATTTTAGTTATTTCTAATGAAAACACATTGTTTTTTATCATTTGTATTGGAAACAACATTGTCATATGTCTTTTCTTGGATCCAAATAATACGAAACCTCGCTCTATGATTTCAAGTTAAAATACTCAAATATGGTTAAATAGTGACTTTTTTCACGTTTGTCATGTAGTTTGATATTACGTAAATATATTCATTTTTACCAATATTTCGATACAATTTCATGTAGTATCACGATTTGTGATTTGGCCTTGAAATCTCAGAATTTCATAATATTGCATTTTAAGCAAGTTTTCTTGCATTTTGTTTCGTTCGAAAAATCATCGAATTTAGCAATATTTTGACGTTTATCATCCCCTTTTCTTCATGTGATTTAAACAAAATATCATCGAATTAGGCAATATTTTGCCGTTTTCCACGTTTTTGTGAATTTTCAGTCCATGGGTTTTAATTCATATATATACGATAAATATGATGCAAACACATAATTGATTAGATAATAACCTTAAATACTTCATTTTCAATCATCTATTTGTTTCTCGTTAAAATACTGAGTAAGATATTGAAAAGGGGAGATGTTCGGTTTTTATTGCATATATCGACGTTTCAGCCGGATTAGAGCGGTTTTACGTGTACATCTTCCCTCGTTAATATAAACGGAAAATCAAGAACATTATAGTTAATTCTAATGAAAACACATTGTTTTTTATCATTTATATTGGAAACAACATTGACATATGTCTTTTCTTGGAACTAAATAATACGAAACCTCGCTCTATGATTTGAAGTTAAAATCCTCAAATATGGTTATATAGTGACTTTTTTCACGTTTTTCATGTAGTTTGATATTACGTAAATATATTCATTTTTACCAATATTTCGATACTATTTCATGTAGTGTCACGATATGTGATTTGGCCTTCAAATCTCAGAATTTCGCATAATATTGCATTTTAAGCAAGTTTTCTTGCATTTTGCTTCGTACGAAAAATCATCGAATATAGCAATATTTTAACGTTTATCATCTCCTTTTCCTTCATGTGATTTAAACAAAATATCATCGAATTAGGCAATATTTTGCCGTTTTCCACGTTTTTGTGAATTTTCCGTCCATGGGTATTAATTCATATATATATACGATAAAAATGATGCAAACACATAATTGATTAGATAATAACCTTAAATACTTCATTTTCAATCATCTATTTGTTTCTCGTTAAAATACTGAGTAAGATATTGAAAAGGGGAGAAGTTCGGTTTTTATTGCATATATCGACGTTTCAGCCGGATTAGAGCGGTTTTACGTGTACATCTTCCATCGTTAATATAAACGGAAAATCAAGAACATTATAGTTAATTCTAATGAAAACACATTGTTTTTTATCATTTGTATTGGAAACAACATTGTCATATGTATTTTTTTTGGATCTAAATAATACGAAACCTCGCTCTATGATTTGAAGTTAAAATCCTCAAATATGGTTATATAATGACTTTTTTCACGTTTTTCATGTAGTTTGATATGACGTAAATATATTCATTTTTACCAATATTTCGATACTTTTTCATTTAGTATCACGATATGTGATTTGGCCTTCAAATCTCAGAATTTCGCATAATATTGCATTTTAAGCAAGTTTTCTTGCATTTTGTTTCGTACGAAAAATCATCGAATATAGCAATATTTTGACGTTTATCATCTCCTTTTCCTTCATGTGATTTAAACAAAATATCATCGAATTAGGCAATATTTTGCCGTTTTCCACGTTTTTGTGAATTTTCAGTGCATGGGTATTAATTCATATATATACGATAAAAATGATGCAAACACATAATTAATTAGATAATAACCTTAAATACTTCATTTTCAATCATTTTTTTGTTTCTCGTTAAAATACTGAGTAAGATATTGAAAAGGGGAGATGTTCGGTTTTTATTGCATATATCGACGTTTCAGCCGGATTAGAGCGGTTTTACGTGTACATCTTCCATCGTTAATATAAACGGAAAATCAAGAACATTATAGTTAATTCTAATGAAAAAACATTGTTTTTTATCATTTGTATTGGAAACAACATTGTCATATGTCTTTTCTTGGATCTAAATAATACGAAACCTCGCTCTATGATTTGAAGTTAAAATCCTCAAATATGGTTATATAGTGACTTTTTTCACGTTTTTCATGTAGTTTGATATTACGTAAATATATTCATTTTTACCAATATTTCGATACTATTTCATGTAGTATCACGATATGGGATTTGGCCTTCAAATCTCAGAATTTCGCATAGTATTGCATTTTAAGCAAGTTTTCCTGCATTTTGTTTCGTACGAGAAATCTTCGCATATAGCAATATTTTGACGTTTATCATCTCCGTTTCCTTCATGTGATTTAAACAAAATATCATCGAATTAGGCAATATTTTGCCGTTTTCCACGTTTTTGTGAATTTTCAGTCCATGGGTATTAATTCATATATATACGATAAAAATGATGCAAACACATAATTAATTAGATAATAACCTTAAATACTTCATTTTCAATCACCTATTTGTTTCTCGTTAAAATACTGAGTAAGATATTGAAAAGGGGAGATGTTCGGTTTTTATTGCATATATCGACGTTTCAGCCGGATTAGAGCGGTTTTACGTGTACATCTTCCATCGTTAATATAAACGGAAAATCAAGAACATTATAGTTAATTCTAATGAAAAAACATTGTTTTTTATCATTTGTATTGGAAACAACATTGTCATATGTCTTTTCTTGGATCTAAATAATACGAAACCTCGCTCTATGATTTGAAGTTAAAATCCTCAAATATGGTTATATAGTGACTTTTTTTACGTTTTTCATGTAGTTTGATATTACGTAAATATATTCATTTTTACCAATATTTCGATACTATTTCATGTAGTATCACGATATGTGATTTGGCCTTCAAATCTCAGAATTTCGCATAATATTGCATTTTAATCAAGTTTTCTTGCATTTTGCTTCGTACGAAAAATCATCGAATTTAGCAATATTTTAACGTTTATCATCTCCTTTTCCTTCATGTGATTTAAACAAAATATCATCGAATTAGGCAATATTTTGCCGTTTTCCACGTTTTTGTGAATTTTCAGTCCATGGGTTTTAATTCATATATATACGATAAATATGATGCAAACACATAATTGATTAGATAATAACCTTAAATACTTCATTTTCAATCATCTATTTGTTTCTCGTTAAAATACTGAGTAATATGTTGAAAAGGGGAGAAGTTCGGTTTTTATTCCATATATCGACGTTTCAGCCGGATTAGAGCGGTTTTACGTGTACATCTTCCCTCAATAATATAAACGGAAAATCAAGAACATTTTAGTTATTTCTAATGAAAACACATTGTTTTTTATCATTTGTATTGGAAACAACATTGTCATATGTCTTTTCTTGGATCCAAATAATACGAAACCTCGCTCTATGATTTCAAGTTAAAATACTCAAATATGGTTAAATAGTGACTTTTTTCACGTTTGTCATGTAGTTTGATATTACGTAAATATATTCATTTTTACCAATATTTCGATACTATTTCATGTAGTATCACGATATGTGATTTGGCCTTGAAATCTCAGAATTTCATAATATTGCATTTTAAGCAAGTTTTCTTGCATTTTGTTTCGTTCGAAAAATCATCGAATTTAGCAATATTTTGACGTTTATCATCCCCTTTTCTTCATGTGATTTAAACAAAATATCATCGAATTAGGCAATATTTTGGCGTTTTCCACGTTTTTGTGAATTTTCAGTCCATGGGTATTAATTCATATATATACGATAAAAATGATGCAAACACATAATTAATTAGATAATAACCTTAAATACTTCATTTTCAATCATCTATTTGTTTCTCGTTAAAATACTGAGTAAGATATTGAAAAGGGGAGATGTTCGGTTTTTATTGCATATATCGACGTTTCAGCCGGATTAGAGCGGTTTTACGTGTACATCTTCCATCGTTAATATAAACGGAAAATCAAGAACATTATAGTTAATTCTAAACAATTAAACAACATTGAAAACACATTGATTTAAACAAAATATCATCGAATTAGGCAATATTTTGCCGTTTTCCACGTTTTTGTGAATTTTCAGTCCATGGGTATTAATTCATATATATATACGATAAAAATGATGCAAACACATAATTGATTAGATAATAACCTTAAATACTTCATTTTCAATCATCTATTTGTTTCTCGTTAAAATACTGAGTAAGATATTGAAAAGGGGAGAAGTTCGGTTTTTATTGCATATATCGACGTTTCAGCCGGATTAGAGCGGTTTTACGTGTACATCTTCCATCGTTAATATAAACGGAAAATCAAGAACATTATAGTTAATTCTAATGAAAACACATTGTTTTTTATCATTTGTATTGGAAACAACATTGTCATATGTCTTTTTTTGGATCTAAATAATACGAAACCTCGCTCTATGATTTGAAGTTAAAATCCTCAAATATGGTTATATAATGACTTTTTTCACGTTTTTCATGTAGTTTGATATGACGTAAATATATTCATTTTTACCAATATTTCGATACTTTTTCATTTAGTATCACGATATGTGATTTGGCCTTCAAATCTCAGAATTTCGCATAATATTGCATTTTAAGCAAGTTTTCTTGCATTTTGTTTCGTACGAAAAATCATCGAATATAGCAATATTTTGACGTTTATCATCTCCTTTTCCTTCATGTGATTTAAACAAAATATCATCGAATTAGGCAATATTTTGCCGTTTTCCACGTTTTTGTGAATTTTCCGTCCATGGGTATTAATTCATATATATATACGATAAAAATGATGCAAACACATAATTGATTAGATAATAACCTTAAATACTTCATTTTCAATCATCTATTTGTTTCTCGTTAAAATACTGAGTAAGATATTGAAAAGGGGAGAAGTTCGGTTTTTATTGCATATATCGACGTTTCAGCCGGATTAGAGCGGTTTTACGTGTACATCTTCCATCGTTAATATAAACGGAAAATCAAGAACATTATAGTTAATTCTAATGAAAACACATTGTTTTTTATCATTTGTATTGGAAACAACATTGTCATATGTCTTTTTTTGGATCTAAATAATACGAAACCTCGCTCTATGATTTGAAGTTAAAATCCTCAAATATGGTTATATAATGACTTTTTTCACGTTTTTCATGTAGTTTGATATGACGTAAATATATTCATTTTTACCAATATTTCGATACTTTTTCATTTAGTATCACGATATGTGATTTGGCCTTCAAATCTCAGAATTTCGCATAATATTGCATTTTAAGCAAGTTTTCTTGCATTTTGTTTCGTACGAAAAATCATCGAATATAGCAATATTTTGACGTTTATCATCTCCTTTTCCTTCATGTGATTTAAACAAAATATCATCGAATTAGGCAATATTTTGCCGTTTTCCACGTTTTTGTGAATTTTCAGTGCATTGGTATTAATTCATATATATACGATAAAAATGATGCAAACACATAATTAATTAGATAATAACCTTAAATACTTCATTTTCAATCATTTTTTTGTTTCTCGTTAAAATACTGAGTAAGATATTGAAAAGGGGAGATGTTCGGTTTTTATTGCATATATCGACGTTTCAGCCGGATTAGAGCGGTTTTACGTGTACATCTTCCATCGTTAATATAAACGGAAAATCAAGAACATTATAGTTAATTCTAATGAAAAAACATTGTTTTTTATCATTTGTATTGGAAACAACATTGTCATATGTCTTTTCTTGGATCTAAATAATACGAAACCTCGCTCTATGATTTGAAGTTAAAATCCTCAAATATGGTTATATAGTGACTTTTTTCACGTTTTTCATGTAGTTTGATATTACATAAATATATTCATTTTTACCAATATTTCGATACTATTTCATGTAGTATCACGATATGTGATTTGGCCTTCAAATCTCAGAATTTCGCATAATATTGCATTTTAATCAAGTTTTCTTGCATTTTGCTTCGTACGAAAAATCATCGAAATTAGCAATATTTTAACGTTTATCATCTTCTTTTCCTTCATGTGATTTAAACAAAATATCATCGAATTAGGCAATATTTTGCCGTTATCTACGTTTTTGTGAATTTTCAGTCCATGGGTTTTAATTCATATATGTACGATAAAAATGATGCAAACACATAATTGATTAGATAATAACCTTAAATACTTCATTTTCAATCATCTATTTGTTTCTTGGTAAAATACTGAGTATTGAATACTGAATATTGAAAAGGGGAGAAGTTCGATTTTTATTGCATTTATCGACGTTTCAGCCGGATTAGAGCGGTTTTACGTGTACATCTTCCCTCAATAATATAAACGGAAAATCAAGAACATTTTAGTTATTTCTAATGAAAAAACATTGTTTTTTATCATTTGTATTGGAAACAACATTGTCATATGTCTTTTCTTGGATCCAAATAATACGAAACCTCGCTCTATGATTTCAAGTTAAAATACTCAAATATGGTTAAATAGTGACTTTTTTCACGTTTGTCATGTAGTTTGATATTACGTAAATATATTCATTTTTACCAATATTTCGATACTATTTCATGTAGTATCACGATATGTGATTTGGCCTTGAAATCTCAGAATTTCATAATATTGCATTTTAAGCAAGTTTTCTTGCATTTTGTTTCGTTCGAAAAATCATCGAATTTAGCAATATTTTGACGTTTATCATCCCCTTTTCTTCATGTGATTTAAACAAAATATCATCGAATTAGGCAATATTTTGGCGTTTTCCACGTTTTTGTGAATTTTCAGTCCATGGGTATTAATTCATATATATACGATAAAAATGATGCAAACACATAATTAATTAGATAATAACCTTAAATACTTCATTTTCAATCATCTATTTGTTTCTCGTTAAAATACTGAGTAAGATATTGAAAAGGGGAGATGTTCGGTTTTTATTGCATATATCGACGTTTCAGCCGGATTAGAGCGGTTTTACGTGTACATCTTCCATCGTTAATATAAACGGAAAATCAAGAACATTATAGTTAATTCTAATGAAAAAACATTGTTTTTTATCATTTGTATTGGAAACAACATTGTCATATGTCTTTTCTTGGATCTAAATAATACGAAACCTCGCTCTATGATTTGAAGTTAAAATCCTCAAATATGGTTATATAGTGACTTTTTTCACGTTTTTCATGTAGTTTGATATTACGTAAATATATTCATTTTTACCAATATTTCGATACTATTTCATGTAGTATCACGATATGGGATTTGGCCTTCAAATCTCAGAATTTCGCATAATATTGCATTTTAAGCAAGTTTTCCTGCATTTTGTTTCGTACGAGAAATCTTCGCATATAGCAATATTTTGACGTTTATCATCTCCGTTTCCTTCATGTGATTTAAACAAAATATCATCGAATTAGGCAATATTTTGCCGTTTTCCACGTTTTTGTGAATTTTCAGTCCATGGGTATTAATTCATATATATACGATAAAAATGATGCAAACACATAATTAATTAGATAATAACCTTAAATACTTCATTTTCAATCATCTATCTGTTTCTCGTTAAAATACTGTGTAAGATATTGAAAAGGGGAGAAGTTCGGTTTTTATTGCATATATCGACGTTTCAGCCGGATTAGAGCGGTTTTACGTGTACATCTTCCCTCGTTAATATAAACGGAAAATCAAGAACATTATAGTTAATTCTAATGAAAACACATTGTTTTTTATCATTTATATTGGAAACAACATTGACATATGTCTTTTCTTGGAACTAAATAATACGAAACCTCGCTCTATGATTTGAAGTTAAAATCCTCAAATATGGTTATATAGTGACTTTTTTCACGTTTATCATGTAGTTTGATATTACGTAAATATATTCATTTTTACCAATATTTCGATACTATTTCATGTAGTATCACGATATGTGATTTGGCCTTCAAATCTCAGAATTTCGCATAATATTGCATTTTAAGCAAGTTTTCTTGCATTTTGCTTCGTACGAAAAATCATCGAATTTAGCAATATTTTAACGTTTATCATCTCCTTTTCCTTCATGTGATTTAAACAAAATATCATCGAATTAGGCAATATTTTGCCGTTTTCCACGTTTTTGTGAATTTTCCGTCCATGGGTATTAATTCATATATATATACGATAAAAATGATGCAAACACATAATTGATTAGATAATAACCTTAAATACTTCATTTTCAATCATCTATTTGTTTCTCGTTAAAATACTGAGTAAGATATTGAAAAGGGGAGAAGTTCGGTTTTTATTGCATATATCGACGTTTCAGCCGGATTAGAGCGGTTTTACGTGTACATCTTCCATCGTTAATATAAACGGAAAATCAAGAACATTATAGTTAATTCTAATGAAAACACATTGTTTTTTATCATTTGTATTGGAAACAACATTGTCATATGTCTTGTTTTGGATCTAAATAATACGAAACCTCGCTCTATGATTTGAAGTTAAAATCCTCAAATATGGTTATATAATGACTTTTTTCACGTTTTTCATGTAGTTTGATATGACGTAAATATATTCATTTTTACCAATATTTCGCTACTTTTTCATGTAGTATCACGATATGTGATTTGGCCTTCAATTCTCAGAATTTCGCATAATATTGCATTTTAAGCAAGTTTTCTTGCATTTTGTTTCGTACGAAAAATCATCGAATATAGCAATATTTTGACGTTTATCATCTCCTTTTCCTTCATGTGAGTTAAACAAAATATCATCGAATTAGGCAATATTTTGCCGTTTTCCACGTTTTTGTGAATTTTCAGTGCATGGGTATTAATTCATATATATACGATAAAAATGATGCAAACACATAATTAATTAGATAATAACCTTAAATACTTCATTTTCAATCATTTTTTTGTTTCTCGTTAAAATACTGAGTAAGATATTGAAAAGGGGAGATGTTCGGTTTTTATTGCATATATCGACGTTTCAGCCGGATTAGAGCGGTTTTACGTGTACATCTTCCATCGTTAATATAAACGGAAAATCAAGAACATTATAGTTAATTCTAATGAAAAAACATTGTTTTTTATCATTTGTATTGGAAACAACATTGTCATATGTCTTTTCTTGGATCTAAATAATACGAAACCTCGCTCTATGATTTGAAGTTAAAATCCTCAAATATGGTTATATAGTGACTTTTTTCACGTTTTTCATGTAGTTTGATATTACATAAATATATTCATTTTTACCAATATTTCGATACTATTTCATGTAGTATCACGATATGTGATTTGGCCTTCAAATCTCAGAATTTCGCATAATATTGCATTTTAATCAAGTTTTCTTGCATTTTGCTTCGTACGAAAAATCATCGAATTTAGCAATATTTTAACGTTTATCATCTTCTTTTCCTTCATGTGATTTAAACAAAATATCATCGAATTAGGCAATATTTTGCCGTTATCTACGTTTTTGTGAATTTTCAGTCCATGGGTTTTAATTCATATATATACGATAAAAATGATGCAAACACATAATTGATTAGATAATAACCTTAAATACTTCATTTTCAATCATCTATTTGTTTCTTGGTAAAATACTGAGTATTGAATACTGAATATTGAAAAGGGGAGAAGTTCGATTTTTATTGCATTTATCGACGTTTCAGCCGGATTAGAGCGGTTTTACGTGTACATCTTCCCTCAATAATATAAACGGAAAATCAAGAACATTTTAGTTATTTCTAATGAAAACACATTGTTTTTTATCATTTGTATTGGAAACAACATTGTCATATGTCTTTTCTTGGATCCAAATAATACGAAACCTCGCTCTATGATTTCAAGTTAAAATACTCAAATATGGTTAAATAGTGACTTTTTTCACGTTTGTCATGTAGTTTGATATTACGTAAATATATTCATTTTTACCAATATTTCGATACTATTTCATGTAGTATCACGATATGTGATTTGGCCTTGAAATCTCAGAATTTCATAATATTGCATTTTAAGCAAGTTTTCTTGCATTTTGTTTCGTTCGAAAAATCATCGAATTTAGCAATATTTTGACGTTTATCATCCCCTTTTCTTCATGTGATTTAAACAAAATATCATCGAATTAGGCAATATTTTGGCGTTTTCCACGTTTTTGTGAATTTTCAGTCCATGGGTATTAATTCATATATATACGATAAAAATGATGCAAACACGTAATTAATTAGATAATAACCTTAAATACTTCATTTTCAATCATCTATTTGTTTCTCGTTAAAATACTGAGTAAGATATTGAAAAGGGGAGATGTTCGGTTTTTATTGCATATATCGACGTTTCAGCCGGATTAGAGCGGTTTTACGTGTACATCTTCCATCGTTAATATAAACGGAAAATCAAGAACATTATAGTTAATTCTAATGAAAAAACATTGTTTTTTATCATTTGTATTGGAAACAACATTGTCATATGTCTTTTCTTGGATCTAAATAATACGAAACCTCGCTCTATGATTTGAAGTTAAAATCCTCAAATATGGTTATATAGTGACTTTTTTCACGTTTTTCATGTAGTTTGATATTACGTAAATATATTCATTTTTACCAATATTTCGATACTATTTCATGTAGTATCACGATATGGGATTTGGCCTTCAAATCTCAGAATTTCGCATAATATTGCATTTTAAGCAAGTTTTCCTGCATTTTGTTTCGTACGAGAAATCTTCGCATATAGCAATATTTTGACGTTTATCATCTCCGTTTCCTTCATGTGATTTAAACAAAATATCATCGAATTAGGCAATATTTTGCCGTTTTCCACGTTTTTGTGAATTTTCAGTCCATGGGTATTAATTCATATATATACGATAAAAATGATGCAAACACATAATTAATTAGATAATAACCTTAAATACTTCATTTTCAATCATCTATCTGTTTCTCGTTAAAATACTGTGTAAGATATTGAAAAGGGGAGAAGTTCGGTTTTTATTGCATATATCGACGTTTCAGCCGGATTAGAGCGGTTTTACGTGTACATCTTCCCTCGTTAATATAAACGGAAAATCAAGAACATTATAGTTAATTCTAATGAAAACACATTGTTTTTTATCATTTATATTGGAAACAACATTGACATATGTCTTTTCTTGGAACTAAATAATACGAAACCTCGCTCTATGATTTGAAGTTAAAATCCTCAAATATGGTTATATAGTGACTTTTTTCACGTTTATCATGTAGTTTGATATTACGTAAATATATTCATTTTTACCAATATTTCGATACTATTTCATGTAGTATCACGATATGTGATTTGGCCTTCAAATCTCAGAATTTCGCATAATATTGCATTTTAAGCAAGTTTTCTTGCATTTTGCTTCGTACGAAAAATCATCGAATTTAGCAATATTTTAACGTTTATCATCTCCTTTTCCTTCATGTGATTTAAACAAAATATCATCGAATTAGGCAATATTTTGCCGTTTTCCACGTTTTTGTGAATTTTCCGTCCATGGGTATTAATTCATATATATATACGATAAAAATGATGCAAACACATAATTGATTAGATAATAACCTTAAATACTTCATTTTCAATCATCTATTTGTTTCTCGTTAAAATACTGAGTAAGATATTGAAAAGGGGAGAAGTTCGGTTTTTATTGCATATATCGACGTTTCAGCCGGATTAGAGCGGTTTTACGTGTACATCTTCCATCGTTAATATAAACGGAAAATCAAGAACATTATAGTTAATTCTAATGAAAACACATTGTTTTTTATCATTTGTATTGGAAACAACATTGTCATATGTCTTGTTTTGGATCTAAATAATACGAAACCTCGCTCTATGATTTGAAGTTAAAATCCTCAAATATGGTTATATAATGACTTTTTTCACGTTTTTCATGTAGTTTGATATGACGTAAATATATTCATTTTTACCAATATTTCGCTACTTTTTCATGTAGTATCACGATATGTGATTTGGCCTTCAATTCTCAGAATTTCGCATAATATTGCATTTTAAGCAAGTTTTCTTGCATTTTGTTTCGTACGAAAAATCATCGAATATAGCAATATTTTGACGTTTATCATCTCCTTTTCCTTCATGTGATTTAAACAAAATATCATCGAATTAGGCAATATTTTGCCGTTTTCCACGTTTTTGTGAATTTTCAGTGCATGGGTATTAATTCATATATATACGATAAAAATGATGCAAACACATAATTAATTAGATAATAACCTTAAATACTTCATTTTCAATCATTTTTTTGTTTCTCGTTTAAATACTGAGTAAGATATTGAAAAGGGGAGATGTTCGGTTTTTATTGCATATATCGACGTTTCAGCCGGATTAGAGCGGTTTTACGTGTACATCTTCCATCGTTAATATAAACGGAAAATCAAGAACATTATAGTTAATTCTAATGAAAAAACATTGTTTTTTATCATTTGTATTGGAAACAACATTGTCATATGTCTTTTCTTGGATCTAAATAATACGAAACCTCGCTCTATGATTTGAAGTTAAAATCCTCAAATATGGTTATATAGTGACTTTTTTCACGTTTTTCATGTAGTTTGATATTACGTAAATATATTCATTTTTACCAATATTTCGATACTATTTCATGTAGTATCACGATATGTGATTTGGCCTTCAAATCTCAGAATTTCGCATAATATTGCATTTTAATCAAGTTTTTTTGCATTTTGTTTCGTACGAGAAATCTTCGAATATAGCAATATTTTGACGTTTATTATCTCCTTTTCCTTCATGTAATTTAAACAAAATATCATCGAATTAGGCAATATTTTGCCGTTATCTACGTTTTTGTGAATTTTCAGTCCATGGGTTTTAATTCATATATATACGATAAAAATGATGCAAACACATAATTGATTAGATAATAACCTTAAATACTTCATTTTCAATCATCTATTTGTTTCTTGGTAAAATACTGAATATTGAATACTGTATTGAATACTGAATATTGAAAAGGGGAGAAGTTTGGTTTTTATTGCATTTATCGACGTTTCAGCCGGATTAGAGCGGTTTTACGTGTACATCTTCCCTCGGTAATATAAACGGAAAATCAAGAACATTTTAGTTATTTCTAATGAAAACACATTGTTTTTTATCATTTTTATTGGAAACAACATTGTCATATGTCTTTTCTTGGATCCAAATAATACGAAACCTCGCTCTATGATTTGAAGTTAAAATCCTCAAATATGGTTAAATAGTGACTTTTTTCACGTTTGTCATGTAGTTTGATATTACGTAAATATATTCATTTTTACCAATATTTCGATACTATTTCATGTAGTATCACGATATGTGATTTGGCCTTCAAATCTCAGAATTTCGCATAATATTGCATTTTAATCAAGTTTTTTGCATTTTGCTTCGTACGAAAAATCATCGAATTTAGCAATATTTTAACGTTTATCATCTTCTTTTCCTTCATGTGATTTAAACAAAATATCATCGAATTAGGCAATATTTTGCCGTTATCTACGTTTTTGTGAATTTTCAGTCCATGGGTTTTAATTCATATATATACGATAAAAATGATGCAAACACATAATTGATTAGATAATAACCTTAAATACTTCATTTTCAATCATCTATTTGTTTCTTGGTAAAATACTGAGTATTGAATACTGAATATTGAAAAGGGGAGAAGTTCGGTTTTTATTGCATTTATCGACGTTTCAGCCGGATTAGAGCGGTTTTTCGTGTACATCTTCCCTCGGTAATATAAACGGAAAATCAAGAACATTTTAGTTATTTCTAATGAAAGCACATTGTTTTTTATCATTTGTATTGGAAACAACATTGTCATATGTCTTTTCTAGGATCCAAATAATACGAAACCTCGCTCTATGATTTCAAGTTAAAATCCT
The DNA here is from genome assembly GCF_040958095.1 of Procambarus clarkii. Taxonomy (NCBI): domain Eukaryota; kingdom Metazoa; phylum Arthropoda; class Malacostraca; order Decapoda; family Cambaridae; genus Procambarus; species Procambarus clarkii. The sequence continues at coordinate 83,753 of NW_027189445.1, read as the reverse complement.
CAAATATGGTTAAATAGTGACTTTTTTCACGTTTGTCATGTAGTTTGATATTACGTAAATATATTCATTTTTACCAATATTTCGATACAATTTCATGTAGTATCACGATATGTGATTTGGCCTTGAAATCTCAGAATTTCATAATATTGCATTTTAAGCAAGTTTTCTTGCATTTTGTTTCGTTCGAAAAATCATCGAATTTAGCAATATTTTGACGTTTATCATCCCCTTTTCTTCATGTGATTTAAACAAAATATCATCGAATTAGGCAATATTTTGCCGTTTTCCACGTTTTCGTGAATTTTCAGTCCATGGGTATTAATTCATATATATACGATAAAAATGATGCAAACACATAATTAATTAGATAATAACCTTAAATACTTCATTTTCAATCACCTATTTGTTTCTCGTTAAAATACTGAGTAAGATATTGAAAAGGGGAGATGTTCGGTTTTTATTGCATATATCGACGTTTCAGCCGGATTAGAGCGGTTTTACGTGTACATCTTCCATCGTTAATATTAACGGAAAATCAAGAACATTGTAGTTAATTCTAATGAAAAAACATTGTTTTTTATCATTTGTATTGGAAACAACATTGTCATATGTCTTTTCTTGGATCTAAATAATACGAAACCTCGCTCTATGATTTGAAGTTAAAATCCTCAAATATGGTTATATAGTGACTTTTTTTACGTTTTTCATGTAGTTTGATATTACGTAAATATATTAATTTTTACCAATATTTCGATACTATTTCATGTAGTATCACGATATGTGATTTGGCCTTCAAATCTCAGAATTTCGCATAATATTGCATTTTAATCAAGTTTTCTTGCATTTTGCTTCGTACGAAAAATCATCGAATTTAGCAATATTTTAACGTTTATCATCTCCTTTTCCTTCATGTGATTTAAACAAAATATCATCGAATTAGGCAATTTTTTTCCGTTTTCCACAATTTTGTGAATTTTCAGTCCATGGGTTTTAATTCATATATATACGATAAATATGATGCAAACACATAATTGATTAGATAATAACCTTAAATACTTCATTTTCAATCATCTATTTGTTTCTCGTTAAAATACTGAGTAAGATATTGAAAAGGGGAGATGTTCGGTTTTTATTGCATATATCGACGTTTCAGCCGGATTAGAGCGGTTTTACGTGTACATCTTCCCTCGTTAATATAAACGGAAAATCAAGAACATTATAGTTAATTCTAATGAAAGCACATTGTTTTTTATCATTTATATTGGAAACAACATTGACATATGTCTTTTCTTGGAACTAAATAATACGAAACCTCGCTCTATGATTTGAAGTTAAAATCTTCAAATATGGTTATATAGTGACTTTTTTCACGTTTTTCATGTAGTTTGATATTACGTAAATATATTCATTTTTACCAATATTTCGATACTATTTCATGTAGTATCACGATATGTGATTTGGCCTTCAAATCTCTGAATTTCGCATAATATTGCATTTTAAGCAAGTTTTCTTGCATTTTGTTTCGTACGAAAAATCACCGAATTTAGCAATATTTTGACGTTTATCATCACCTTTTCTTCATGTGATTTAAACAAAATATCATCGAATTAGGCAATATTTTGCCGTTTTCCACGTTTTTGTGAATTTTCAGTCCATGGGTTTTAATTCATATATATACGATAAATATGATGCAAACACATAATTGATTAGATAATAACCTTAAATACTTCATTTTCAATCATCTATTTGTTTCTCGTTAAAATACTGAGTAAGATATTGAAAAGGGGAGATGTTCGGTTTTTATTGCATATATCGACGTTTCAGCCGGATTAGAGCGGTTTTACGTGTACATCTTCCATCGTTAATATAAACGGAAAATCAAGAACATTATAGTTAATTCTAATGAAAAAACATTTTTTTTTATCATTTGTATTGGAAACAACATTGTCATATGTCTTTTCTTGGATCTAAATAATACGAAACCTCGCTCTATGATTTGAAGTTAAAATCCTCAAATATGGTTATATAGTGACTTTTTTCACGTTTTTCATGTAGTTTGATATTACGTAAATATATTCATTTTTACCAATATTTCGATACTATTTCATGTAGTATCACGATATGTGATTTGGCCTTCAAATCTCAGAATTTCGCATAATATTGCATTTTAATCAAGTTTTCTTGCATTTTGCTTCGTACGAAAAATCATCGAATTTAGCAATATTTTAACGTTTATCATCTTCTTTTCCATCATGTGATTTAAACAAAATATCATCGAATTAGGCAATATTTTGCCGTTATCTACGTTTTTGTGAATTTTCAGTCCATGGGTTTTAATTCATATATATACGATAAAAATGATGCAAACACATAATTGATTAGATAATAACCTTAAATACTTCATTTTCAATCATCTATTTGTTTCTTGGTAAAATACTGAATATTGAATACTGTATTGAATACTGAATATTGAAAAGGGGAGAAGTTTGGTTTTTATTGCATTTATCGACGTTTCAGCCGGATTAGAGCGGTTTTACGTGTACATCTTCCCTCGGTAATATAAACGGAAAATCAAGAACATTTTAGTTATTTCTAATGAAAACACATTGTTTTTTATCATTTTTATTGGAAACAACATTGTCATATGCCTTTTCTTGGATCCAAATAATACGAAACCTCGCTCTATGATTTGAAGTTAAAATCCTCAAATATGGTTAAATAGTGACTTTTTTCACGTTTGTCATGTAGTTTGATATTACGTAAATATATTCATTTTTACCAATATTTCGATACTATTTCATGTAGTATCACGATATGTGATTTGGCCTTGAAATCTCAGAATTTCATAACATTGCATTTTAAGCAAGTTTTCTTGCATTTTGCTTCGTACGAAAAATCATCGAATTTAGCAATATTTTAACGTTTATCATCTCCTTTTCCTTCATGTGATTTAAACAAAATATCATCGAATTAGGCAATATTTTGCCGTTTTCCACGTTTTTGTGAATTTTCCGTCCATGGGTATTAATTCATATATATATACGATAAAAATGATGCAAACACATAATTGATTAGATAATAACCTTAAATACTTCATTTTCAATCATCTATTTGTTTCTCGTTAAAATACTGAGTAAGATATTGAAAAGGGGAGAAGTTCGGTTTTTATTGCATATATCGACGTTTCAGCCGGATTAGAGCGGTTTTACGTGTACATCTTCCATCGTTAATATAAACGGAAAATCAAGAACATTATAGTTAATTCTAATGAAAACACATTGTTTTTTATCATTTGTATTGGAAACAACATTGTCATATGTCTTTTCTTGGATCTAAATAATACGAAACCTCGCTCTATGATTTGAAGTTAAAATCCTCAAATATGGTTATATAATGACTTTTTTCACGTTTTTCATGTAGTTTGATATGACGTAAATATATTCATTTTTACCAATATTTCGATACTTTTTCATGTAGTATCACGATATGTGATTTGGCCTTCAAATCTCAGAATTTCGCATAATATTGCATTTTAAGCAAGTTTTCTTGCATTTTGTTTCGTACGAAAAATCATCGAATATAGCAATATTTTGACGTTTATCATCTCCTTTTCCTTCATGTGATTTAAACAAAATATCATCGAATTAGGCAATATTTTTCCGTTTTCCACGTTTTTGTGAATTTTCAGTGCATGGGTATTAATTCATATATATACGATAAAAATAATGCAAACACATAATTAATTAGATAATAACCTTAAATACTTCATTTTCAATCATTTTTTTGTTTCTCGTTAAAATACTGAGTAAGATATTGAAAAGGGGAGATGTTCGGTTTTTATTGCATATATCGACGTTTCAGCCGGATTAGAGCGGTTTTACGTGTACATCTTCCATCGTTAATATAAACGGAAAATCAAGAACATTATAGTTAATTCTAATGAAAAAACATTGTTTTTTATCATTTGTATTGGAAACAACATTGTCATATGTCTTTTCTTGGATCTAAATAATACGAAACTTTGCTCTATGATTTGAAGTTAAAATCCTCAAATATGGTTATATAGTGACTTTTTTCACGTTTTTCATGTAGTTTGATATTACGTAAATATATTCATTTTTACCAATATTTCGATACTATTTCATGTAGTATCACGATATGTGATTTGGCCTTCAAATCTCAGAATTTCGCATAATATTGCATTTTAATCAAGTTTTTTTGCATTTTGCTTCGTACGAAAAATCATCGAATTTAGCAATATTTTAACGTTTATCATCTTCTTTTCCTTCATGTGATTTAAACAAAATATCATCGAATTAGGCAATATTTTGCCGTTATCTACGTTTTTGTGAATTTTCAGTCCATGGGTTTTAATTCATATATATACGATAAAAATGATGCAAACACATAATTGATTAGATAATAACCTTAAATACTTCATTTTCAATCATCTATTTGTTTCTTGGTAAAATACTTAGTATTGAATACTGAATATTGAAAAGGGGAGAAGTTCGGTTTTTATTGCATTTATCGACGTTTCAGCCGGATTAGAGCGGTTTTTCGTGTACATCTTCCCCCGGTAATATAAACGGAAAATCAAGAACATTTTAGTTATTTCTAATGAAAACACATTGTTTTTTATCATTTGTATTGGAAACAACATTGTCATATGTCTTTTCTAGGATCCAAATAATACGAAACCTCGCTCTATGATTTGAAGTTAAAATACTCAAATATGGTTAAATAGTGACTTTTTTCACGTTTGTCATGTAGTTTGATATTACGTAAATATATTCATTTTTACCAATATTTCGATACAATTTCATGTAGTATCACGATATGTGATTTGGCCTTGAAATCTCAGAATTTCATAATATTGCATTTTAAGCAAGTTTTCTTGCATTTTGTTTCGTTCGAAAAATCATCGAATTTAGCAATATTTTGACGTTTATCATCCCCTTTTCTTCATGTGATTTAAACAAAATATCATCGAATTAGGCAATATTTTGCCGTTTTCCACGTTTTTGTGAATTTTCAGTCCATGGGTATTAATTCATATATATACGATAAAAATGATGCAAACACATAATTAATTAGATAATAACCTTAAATACTTCATTTTCAATCACCTATTTGTTTCTCGTTAAAATACTGAGTAAGATATTGAAAAGGGGAGATGTTCGGTTTTTATTGCATATATCGACGTTTCAGCCGGATTAGAGCGGTTTTACGTGTACATCTTCCATCGTTAATATAAACGGAAAATCAAGAACATTATAGTTAATTCTAATGAAAAAACATTGTTTTTTATCATTTGTATTGGAAACAACATTGTCATATGTCTTTTCTTGGATCTAAATAATACGAAACCTCGCTCTATGATTTGAAGTTAAAATCCTCAAATATGGTTATATAGTGACTTTTTTTACGTTTTTCATGTAGTTTGATATTACGTAAATATATTCATTTTTACCAATATTTCGATACTATTTCATGTAGTATCACGATATGTGATTTGGCCTTCAAATCTCAGAATTTCGCATAATATTGCATTTTAATCAAGTTTTCTTGCATTTTGCTTCGTACGAAAAATCATCGAATTTAGCAATATTTTAACGTTTATCATCTCCTTTTCCTTCATGTGATTTAAACAAAATATCATCGAATTAGGCAATATTTTTCCGTTTTCCACGTTTTTGTGAATTTTCAGTCCATGGGTTTTGCTTCGTACGAAAAATCATCGAATTTAGCAATATTTTAACGTTTATCATCTCCTTTTCCTTCATGTGATTTAAACAAAATATCATCGAATTAGGCAATATTTTTCCGTTTTCCACGTTTTTGTGAATTTTCAGTCCATGGGTTTATTCATATATATACGATAAATATGATGCAAACACATAATTGATTAGATAATAACCTTAAATACTTCATTTTCAATCATCTATTTGTTTCTCGTTAAAATACTGAGTAAGATATTGAAAAGGGGAGATGTTCGGTTTTTATTGCATATATCGACGTTTCAGCCGGATTAGAGCGGTTTTACGTGTACATCTTCCCTCGTTAATATAAACGGAAAATCAAGAACATTATAGTTAATTCTAATGAAAGCACATTGTTTTTTATCATTTATATTGGAAACAACATTGACATATGTCTTTTCTTGGAACTAAATAATACGAAACCTCGCTCTATGATTTGAAGTTAAAATCTTCAAATATAGTTATATAGTGACTTTTTTCACGTTTTTCATGTAGTTTGATATTACGTAAATATATTCATTTTTCCCAATATTTCGATACTATTTCATGTAGTATCACGATATGTGATTTGGCCTTCAAATCTCAGAATTTCGCATAATATTGCATTTTAATCAAGTTTTTTTGCATTTTGTTTCGTACGAGAAATCTTCGAATATAGCAATATTTTGACGTTTATTATCTCCTTTTCCTTCATGTAATTTAAACAAAATATCATCGAATTAGGCAATATTTTGCCGTTATCTACGTTTTTGTGAATTTTCAGTCCATGGGTTTTAATTCATATATATACGATAAAAATGATGCAAACACATAATTGATTAGATAATAACCTTAAATACTTCATTTTCAATCATCTATTTGTTTCTTGGTAAAATACTGAGTATTGAATACTGAATATTGAAAAGGGGAGAAGTTCGGTTTTTATTGCATTTATCGACGTTTCAGCCGGATTAGAGCGGTTTTACGTGTACATCTTCCCTCGGTAATAAAAACGGAAAATCAAGAACATTTTAGTTATTTCTAATGAAAACACATTGTTTTTTATCATTTGTATTGGAAACAACATTGTCATATGTCTTTTCTTGGATCCAAATAATACGAAACCTCGCTCTATGATTTCAAGTTAAAATACTCAAATATGGTTAAATAGTGACTTTTTTCACGTTTGTCATGTAGTTTGATATTACGTAAATATATTCATTTTTACCAATATTTCGATACAATTTCATGTAGTATCACGATATGTGATTTGGCCTTGAAATCTCAGAATTTCATAATATTGCATTTTAAGCAAGTTTTCTTGCATTTTGTTTCGTTCGAAAAATCATCGAATTTAGCAATATTTTGACGTTTATCATCCCCTTTTCTTCATGTGATTTAAACAAAATATCATCGAATTAGGCAATATTTTGCCGTTTTCCACGTTTTTGTGAATTTTCAGTCCATGGGTATTAATTCATATATATACGATAAAAATGATGCAAACACATAATTAATTAGATAATAACCTTAAATACTTCATTTTCAATCACCTATTTGTTTCTCGTTAAAATACTGAGTAAGATATTGAAAAGGGGAGATGTTCGGTTTTTATTGCATATATCGACGTTTCAGCCGGATTAGAGCGGTTTTACGTGTACATCTTCCATCGTTAATATAAACGGAAAATCAAGAACATTATAGTTAATTCTAATGAAAAAACATTGTTTTTTATCATTTGTATTGGAAACAACATTGTCATATGTCTTTTCTTGGATCTAAATAATACGAAACCTCGCTCTATGATTTGAAGTTAAAATCCTCAAATATGGTTATATAGTGACTTTTTTTACGTTTTTCATGTAGTTTGATATTACGTAAATATATTCATTTTTACCAATATTTCGATACTATTTCATGTAGTATCACGATATGTGATTTGGCCTTCAAATCTCAGAATTTCGCATAATATTGCATTTTAATCAAGTTTTCTTGCATTTTGCTTCGTACGAAAAATCATCGAATTTAGCAATATTTTAACGTTTATCATCTCCTTTTCCTTCATGTGATTTAAACAAAATATCATCGAATTAGGCAATATTTTGCCGTTTTCCACGTTTTTGTGAATTTTCAGTCCATGGGTTTTAATTCATATATATACGATAAATATGATGCAAACACATAATTGATTAGATAATAACCTTAAATACTTCATTTTCAATCATCTATTTGTTTCTCGTTAAAATACTGAGTAATATGTTGAAAAGGGGAGAAGTTCGGTTTTTATTCCATATATCGACGTTTCAGCCGGATTAGAGCGGTTTTACGTGTACATCTTCCATCGTTAATATAAACGGAAAATCAAGAACATTATAGTTAATTCTAATGAAAAAACATTGTTTTTTATCATTTGTATTGGAAACAACATTGTCATATGTCTTTTCTTGGATCTAAATAATACGAAACCTCGCTCTATGATTTGAAGTTAAAATCCTCAAATATGGTTATATAGTTACTTTTTTCACGTTTTTCATGTAGTTTGATATTACGTAAATATATTCATTTTTACCAATATTTCGATACTATTTCATGTAGTATCACGATATGTGATTTGGCCTTCAAATCTCAGAAATTCGCATAATATTGCATTTTAATCAAGTTTTCTTGCATTTTGCTTCGTACGAAAAATCATCGAATTTAGCAATATTTTAACGTTTATCATCTCCTTTTCCTTCATGTGATTTAAACAAAATATCATCGAATTAGGCAATATTTTGCCGTTTTCCACGTTTTTGTGAATTTTCAGTCCATGGGTTTTAATTCATATATATACGATAAATATGATGCAAACACATAATTGATTAGATAATAACCTTAAATACTTCATTTTCAATCATCTATTTGTTTCTTGGTAAAATACTGAGTATTGAATACTGAATATTGAAAAGGGGAGAAGTTCGGTTTTTATTGCATTTATCGACGTTTCAGCCGGATTAGAGCGGTTTTACGTGTACATCTTCCCTCGGTAATATAAACGGAAAATCAAGAACATTTTAGTTATTTCTAATGAAAACACATTGTTTTTTATCATTTGTATTGGAAACAACATTGTCATGTCTTTTCTTGGATCCAAATAATACGAAACCTCGCTCTATGATTTGAAGTTAAAATACTCAAATATGGTTAAATAGTGACTTTTTTCACGTTTGTCATGTAGTTTGATATTACGTAAATATATTCATTTTTACCAATATTTCGATACTATTTCATGTAGTATCACGATATGTGATTTGGCCTTGAAATCTCAGAATTTCATAATATTGCATTTTAAGCAAGTTTTCTTGCATTTTGTTTCGTTCGAAAAATCATCGAATTTAGCAATATTTTGACGTTTATCATCCCCTTTTCTTCATGTGATTTAAACAAAATATCATCGAATTAGGCAATATTTTGCCGTTTTCCACGTTTTTGTGAATTTTTAGTCCATGGGTATTAATTCATATATATACGATAAAAATGATGCAAACACATAATTAATTAGATAATAACCTTAAATACTTCATTTTCAATCATCTATTTGTTTCTCGTTAAAATACTGAGTAAGATATTGAAAAGGGGAGATGTTCGGTTTTTATTGCATATATCGACGTTTCAGCCGGATTAGAGCGGTTTTACGTGTACATCTTCCATCGTTAATATAAACGGAAAATCAAGAACATTATAGTTAATTCTAATGAAAAAACATTGTTTTTTATCATTTGTATTGGAAACAACATTGTCATATGTCTTTTCTTGGATCTAAATAATACGAAACCTCGCTCTATGATTTGAAGTTAAAATCCTCAAATATTGTTATATAGTGACTTTTTTCACGTTTTTGATGTAGTTTGATATTACGTAAATATATTCATTTTTACCAATATTTCGATACTATTTCATGTAGTATCACGATATGTGATTTGGCCTTCAAATCTCAGACTTTCATAATATTGCATTTTAAGCAAGTTTTCCTGCATTTTGTTTCGTACGAGAAATCTTCGAATATAGCAATATTTTGACGTTTGTTTTCTCCTTTTCCTTCATGTGATTTAAACAAAATATCATCGAATTAGGCAATATTTTGCCGTTTTACACGTTTTTGTGAATTTTCAGTCCATGGGTTTTAATTCATATATATACGATAAAAATGATGCAAACACATAATTGATTAGATAATAACCTTAAATACTTCATTTTCAATCATCTATTTGTTTCTTGGTAAAATACTGAGTATTGAATACTGAATATTGAAAAGGGGAGAAGTTCGGTTTTTATTGCATTTATCGACGTTTCAGCCGGATTAGAGCAGGTTTACGTGTACATCTTCCATCGTTAATATAAACGGAAAATCAAGAACATTATAGTTAATTCTAATGAAAAAACATTGTTTTTTTATCAATTGTATTGGAAACAACATTGTCATATGTCTTTTCTTGGATCTAAATAATACGAAACTTTGCTCTATGATTTGAAGTTAAAATCCTCAAATATGGTTATATAGTGACTTTTTTCACGTTTTTCATGTAGTTTGATATTACGTAAATATATTCATTTTTACCAATATTTCGATACTATTTCATGTAGTATCACGATATGTGATTTGGCCTTGAAATCTCAGAATTTCATAACATTGCATTTTAAGCAAGTTTTCTTGCATTTTGTTTCGTTCGAAAAATCATCGAATTTAGCAGTATATTGACGTTTATCATCCCCTTTTCCTTCATGTGATTTAAACAAAATATCATCGAATTAGGCAATATTTTGCCGTTTTCCACGTTTTTGTGAATTTTCAGTCCATGGGTTTTAATTCATATATATACGATAAATATGATGCAAACACATAATTGATTAGATAATAACCTTAAATACTTCATTTTCAATCATCGATTTGTTTCTCGTTAAAATACTGAGTAAGATATTGAAAAGGGGAGATGTTCGGTTTTTATTGCATATATCGACGTTTCAGCCGGATTAGAGCGGTTTTACGTGTACATCTTCCCTCGTTAATATAAACGGAAAATCAAGAACATTATAGTTAATTCTAATGAAAACACATTGTTTTTTATCATTTATATTGGAAACAACATTGACATATGTCTTTTCTTGGAACTAAATAATACGAAACCTCGCTCTATGATTTGAAGGGAAAATCCTCAAATATGGTTATATAGTGACTTTTTTCACGTTTTTCATGTAGTTTGATATTACGTAAATATATTCATTTTTACCAATATTTCGATACTATTTCATGTAGTATCACGATATGTGATTTGGCCTTCAAATCTCAGAATTTCGCATAATATTGCATTTTAAGCAAGTTTTCTTGCATTTTGCTTCGTACGAAAAATCATCGAATTTAGCAATATTTAAACGTTTATCATCTCCTTTTCCTTCATGTGATTTAAACAAAATATCATCGAATTAGGCAATATTTTGCCGTTTTCCACGTTTTTGTGAATTTTCCGTCCATGGGTATTAATTCATATATATATACGATAAAAATGATGCAGACACATAATTGATTAGATAATAACCTTAAATACTTCATTTTCAATCATCTATTTGTTTCTCGTTAAAATACTGAGTAAGATATTGAAAAGGGGAGAAGTTCGGTTTTTATTGCATATATCGACGTTTCAGCCGGATTAGAGCGGTTTTACGTGTACATCTTCCATCGTTAATATAAACGGAAAATCAAGAACATTATAGTTAATTCTAATGAAAACACATTGTTTTTTATCATTTGTATTGGAAACAACATTGTCATATGTCTTTTCTTGGATCTAAATAATACGAAACCTCGCTCTATGATTTGAAGTTAAAATCCTCAAATATGGTTATATAATGACTTTTTTCACGTTTTTCATGTAGTTTGATATGACGTAAATATATTCATTTTTACCAATATTTCGATACTTTTTCATGTAGTATCACGATATGTGATTTGGCCTTCAAATCTCAGAATTTCGCATAATATTGCATTTTAATCAAGTTTTCTTGCATTTTGCTTCGTACGAAAAATCATCGAATTTAGCAATATTTTAACGTTTATCATCTCCTTTTCCTTCATGTGATTTAAACAAAATATCATCGAATTAGGCAATATTTTTCCGTTTTCCACGTTTTTGTGAATTTTCAGTCCATGGGTTTTGCTTCGTACGAAAAATCATCGAATTTAGCAATATTTTAACGTTTATCATCTCCTTTTCCTTCATGTGATTTAAACAAAATATCATCGAATTAGGCAATATTTTTCCGTTTTCCACGTTTTTGTGAATTTTCAGTCCATGGGTTTATTCATATATATACGATAAATATGATGCAAACACATAATTGATTAGATAATAACCTTAAATACTTCATTTTCAATCATCTATTTGTTTCTCGTTAAAATACTGAGTAAGATATTGAAAAGGGGAGATGTTCGGTTTTTATTGCATATATCGACGTTTCAGCCGGATTAGAGCGGTTTTACGTGTACATCTTCCCTCGTTAATATAAACGGAAAATCAAGAACATTATAGTTAATTCTAATGAAAGCACATTGTTTTTTATCATTTATATTGGAAACAACATTGACATATGTCTTTTCTTGGAACTAAATAATACGAAACCTCGCTCTATGATTTGAAGTTAAAATCTTCAAATATGGTTATATAGTGACTTTTTTCACGTTTTTCATGTAGTTTGATATTACGTAAATATATTCATTTTTCCCAATATTTCGATACTATTTCATGTAGTATCACGATATGTGATTTGGCCTTCAAATCTCAGAATTTCGCATAATATTGCATTTTAATCAAGTTTTTTTGCATTTTGTTTCGTACGAGAAATCTTCGAATATAGCAATATTTTGACGTTTATTATCTCCTTTTCCTTCATGTAATTTAAACAAAATATCATCGAATTAGGCAATATTTTGCCGTTATCTACGTTTTTGTGAATTTTCAGTCCATGGGTTTTAATTCATATATATACGATAAAAATGATGCAAACACATAATTGATTAGATAATAACCTTAAATACTTCATTTTCAATCATCTATTTGTTTCTTGGTAAAATACTGAGTATTGAATACTGAATATTGAAAAGGGGAGAAGTTCGGTTTTTATTGCATTTATCGACGTTTCAGCCGGATTAGAGCGGTTTTACGTGTACATCTTCCCTCGGTAATAAAAACGGAAAATCAAGAACATTTTAGTTATTTCTAATGAAAACACATTGTTTTTTATCATTTGTATTGGAAACAACATTGTCATATGTCTTTTCTTGGATCCAAATAATACGAAACCTCGCTCTATGATTTCAAGTTAAAATATTCAAATATGGTTAAATAGTGACTTTTTTCACGTTTGTCATGTAGTTTGATATTACGTAAATATATTCATTTTTACCAATATTTCGATACAATTTCATGTAGTATCACGATATGTGATTTGGCCTTGAAATCTCAGAATTTCATAATATTGCATTTTAAGCAAGTTTTCTTGCATTTTGTTTCGTTCGAAAAATCATCGAATTTAGCAATATTTTGACGTTTATCATCCCCTTTTCTTCATGTGATTTAAACAAAATATCATCGAATTAGGCAATATTTTGCCGTTTTCCACGTTTTTGTGAATTTTCAGTCCATGGGTATTAATTCATATATATACGATAAAAATGATGCAAACACATAATTAATTAGATAATAACCTTAAATACTTCATTTTCAATCACCTATTTGTTTCTCGTTAAAATACTGAGTAAGATATTGAAAAGGGGAGATGTTCGGTTTTTATTGCATATATCGACGTTTCAGCCGGATTAGAGCGGTTTTACGTGTACATCTTCCATCGTTAATATAAACGGAAAATCAAGAACATTATAGTTAATTCTAATGAAAAAACATTGTTTTTTATCATTTGTATTGGAAACAACATTGTCATATGTCTTTTCTTGGATCTAAATAATACGAAACCTCGCTCTATGATTTGAAGTTAAAATCCTCAAATATGGTTATATAGTGACTTTTTTTACGTTTTTCATGTAGTTTGATATTACGTAAATATATTCATTTTTACCAATATTTCGATACTATTTCATGTAGTATCACGATATGTGATTTGGCCTTCAAATCTCAGAATTTCGCATAATATTGCATTTTAATCAAGTTTTCTTGCATTTTGCTTCGTACGAAAAATCATCGAATTTAGCAATATTTTAACGTTTATCATCTCCTTTTCCTTCATGTGATTTAAACAAAATATCATCGAATTAGGCAATATTTTGCCGTTTTCCACGTTTTTGTGAATTTTCAGTCCATGGGTTTTAATTCATATATATACGATAAATATGATGCAAACACATAATTGATTAGATAATAACCTTAAATACTTCATTTTCAATCATCTATTTGTTTCTCGTTAAAATACTGAGTAATATGTTGAAAAGGGGAGAAGTTCGGTTTTTATTCCATATATCGACGTTTCAGCCGGATTAGAGCGGTTTTACGTGTACATCTTCCATCGTTAATATAAACGGAAAATCAAGAACATTATAGTTAATTCTAATGAAAAAACATTGTTTTTTATCATTTGTATTGGAAACAACATTGTCATATGTCTTTTCTTGGATCTAAATAATACGAAACCTCGCTCTATGATTTGAAGTTAAAATCCTCAAATATGGTTATATAGTTACTTTTTTCACGTTTTTCATGTAGTTTGATATTACGTAAATATATTCATTTTTACCAATATTTCGATACTATTTCATGTAGTATCACGATATGTGATTTGGCCTTCAAATCTCAGAAATTCGCATAATATTGCATTTTAATCAAGTTTTCTTGCATTTTGCTTCGTACGAAAAATCATCGAATTTAGCAATATTTTAACGTTTATCATCTCCTTTTCCTTCATGTGATTTAAACAAAATATCATCGAATTAGGCAATATTTTGCCGTTTTCCACGTTTTTGTGAATTTTCAGTCCATGGGTTTTAATTCATATATATACGATAAATATGATGCAAACACATAATTGATTAGATAATAACCTTAAATACTTCATTTTCAATCATCTATTTGTTTCTTGGTAAAATACTGAGTATTGAATACTGAATATTGAAAAGGGGAGAAGTTCGGTTTTTATTGCATTTATCGACGTTTCAGCCGGATTAGAGCGGTTTTACGTGTACATCTTCCCTCGGTAATATAAACGGAAAATCAAGAACATTTTAGTTATTTCTAATGAAAACACATTGTTTTTTATCATTTGTATTGGAAACAACATTGTCATGTCTTTTCTTGGATCCAAATAATACGAAACCTCGCTCTATGATTTGAAGTTAAAATACTCAAATATGGTTAAATAGTGACTTTTTTCACGTTTGTCATGTAGTTTGATATTACGTAAATATATTCATTTTTACCAATATTTCGATACTATTTCATGTAGTATCACGATATGTGATTTGGCCTTGAAATCTCAGAATTTCATAATATTGCATTTTAAGCAAGTTTTCTTGCATTTTGTTTCGTTCGAAAAATCATCGAATTTAGCAATATTTTGACGTTTATCATCCCCTTTTCTTCATGTGATTTAAACAAAATATCATCGAATTAGGCAATATTTTGCCGTTTTCCACGTTTTTGTGAATTTTTAGTCCATGGGTATTAATTCATATATATACGATAAAAATGATGCAAACACATAATTAATTAGATAATAACCTTAAATACTTCATTTTCAATCATCTATTTGTTTCTCGTTAAAATACTGAGTAAGATATTGAAAAGGGGAGATGTTCGGTTTTTATTGCATATATCGACGTTTCAGCCGGATTAGAGCGGTTTTACGTGTACATCTTCCATCGTTAATATAAACGGAAAATCAAGAACATTATAGTTAATTCTAATGAAAAAACATTGTTTTTTATCATTTGTATTGGAAACAACATTGTCATATGTCTTTTCTTGGATCTAAATAATACGAAACCTCGCTCTATGATTTGAAGTTAAAATCCTCAAATATTGTTATATAGTGACTTTTTTCACGTTTTTGATGTAGTTTGATATTACGTAAATATATTCATTTTTACCAATATTTCGATACTATTTCATGTAGTATCACGATATGTGATTTGGCCTTCAAATCTCAGACTTTCATAATATTGCATTTTAAGCAAGTTTTCCTGTATTTTGTTTCGTACGAGAAATCTTCGAATATAGCAATATTTTGACGTTTGTTTTCTCCTTTTCCTTCATGTGATTTAAACAAAATATCATCGAATTAGGCAATATTTTGCCGTTTTACACGTTTTTGTGAATTTTCAGTCCATGGGTTTTAATTCATATATATACGATAAAAATGATGCAAACACATAATTGATTAGATAATAACCTTAAATACTTCATTTTCAATCATCTATTTGTTTCTTGGTAAAATACTGAGTATTGAATACTGAATATTGAAAAGGGGAGAAGTTCGGTTTTTATTGCATTTATCGACGTTTCAGCCGGATTAGAGCAGGTTTACGTGTACATCTTCCATCGTTAATATAAACGGAAAATCAAGAACATTATAGTTAATTCTAATGAAAAAACATTGTTTTTTTATCATTTGTATTGGAAACAACATTGTCATATGTCTTTTCTTGGATCTAAATAATACGAAACTTTGCTCTATGATTTGAAGTTAAAATCCTCAAATATGGTTATATAGTGACTTTTTTCACGTTTTTCATGTAGTTTGATATTACGTAAATATATTCATTTTTACCAATATTTCGATACTATTTCATGTAGTATCACGATATGTGATTTGGCCTTGAAATCTCAGAATTTCATAACATTGCATTTTAAGCAAGTTTTCTTGCATTTTGTTTCGTTCGAAAAATCATCGAATTTAGCAATATATTGACGTTTATCATCCCCTTTTCCTTCATGTGATTTAAACAAAATATCATCGAATTAGGCAATATTTTGCCGTTTTCCACGTTTTTGTGAATTTTCAGTCCATGGGTTTTAATTCATATATATACGATAAATATGATGCAAACACATAATTGATTAGATAATAACCTTAAATACTTCATTTTCAATCATCGATTTGTTTCTCGTTAAAATACTGAGTAAGATATTGAAAAGGGGAGATGTTCGGTTTTTATTGCATATATCGACGTTTCAGCCGGATTAGAGCGGTTTTACGTGTACATCTTCCCTCGTTAATATAAACGGAAAATCAAGAACATTATAGTTAATTCTAATGAAAACACATTGTTTTTTATCATTTATATTGGAAACAACATTGACATATGTCTTTTCTTGGAACTAAATAATACGAAACCTCGCTCTATGATTTGAAGGGAAAATCCTCAAATATGGTTATATAGTGACTTTTTTCACGTTTTTCATGTAGTTTGATATTACGTAAATATATTCATTTTTACCAATATTTCGATACTATTTCATGTAGTATCACGATATGTGATTTGGCCTTCAAATCTCAGAATTTCGCATAATATTGCATTTTAAGCAAGTTTTCTTGCATTTTGCTTCGTACGAAAAATCATCGAATTTAGCAATATTTAAACGTTTATCATCTCCTTTTCCTTCATGTGATTTAAACAAAATATCATCGAATTAGGCAATATTTTGCCGTTTTCCACGTTTTTGTGAATTTTCCGTCCATGGGTATTAATTCATATATATATACGATAAAAATGATGCAGACACATAATTGATTAGATAATAACCTTAAATACTTCATTTTCAATCATCTATTTGTTTCTCGTTAAAATACTGAGTAAGATATTGAAAAGGGGAGAAGTTCGGTTTTTATTGCATATATCGACGTTTCAGCCGGATTAGAGCGGTTTTACGTGTACATCTTCCATCGTTAATATAAACGGAAAATCAAGAACATTATAGTTAATTCTAATGAAAACACATTGTTTTTTATCATTTGTATTGGAAACAACATTGTCATATGTCTTTTCTTGGATCTAAATAATACGAAACCTCGCTCTATGATTTGAAGTTAAAATCCTCAAATATGGTTATATAATGACTTTTTTCACGTTTTTCATGTAGTTTGATATGACGTAAATATATTCATTTTTACCAATATTTCGATACTTTTTCATGTAGTATCACGATATGTGATTTGGCCTTCAAATCTCAGAATTTCGCATAATATTGCATTTTAAGCAAGTTTTCTTGCATTTTGTTTCGTACGAAAAATCATCGAATATAGCAATATTTTGACGTTTATCATCTCATTTTCCTTCATGTGATTTAAACAAAATATCATCGAATTAGGCAATATTTTTCCGTTTTCCACGTTTTTGTGAATTTTCAGTGCATGGGTATTAATTCATATATATACGATAAAAATAATGCAAACACATAATTAATTAGATAATAACCTTAAATACTTCATTTTCAATCATTTTTTTGTTTCTCGTTAAAATACTGAGTAAGATATTGAAAAAGGGAGATGTTCGGTTTTTATTGCATATATCGACGTTTCAGCCGGATTAGAGCGGTTTTACGTGTACATCTTCCATCGTTAATATAAACGGAAAATCAAGAACATTATAGTTAATTCTAATGAAAACACATTGTTTTTTATCATTTGTATTGGAAACAACATTGTCATATGTCTTTTCTTGGATCTAAATAATACGAAACCTCGCTCTATGATTTGAAGTTAAAATCCTCAAATATGGTTATATAATGACTTTTTTCACGTTTTTCATGTAGTTTGATATGACGTAAATATATTCATTTTTACCAATATTTCGATACTTTTTCATGTAGTATCACGATATGTGATTTGGCCTTCAAATCTCAGAATTTCGCATAATATTGCATTTTAATCAAGTTTTCTTGCATTTTGTTTCGTACGAAAAATCATCGAATATAGCAATATTTTGACGTTTATCATCTCCTTTTCCTTCATGTGATTTAAACAAAATATCATCGAATTAGGCAATATTTTTCCGTTTTCCACGTTTTTGTGAATTTTCAGTGCATGGGTATTAATTCATATATATACGATAAAAATAATGCAAACACATAATTAATTAGATAATAACCTTAAATACTTCATTTTCAATCATCTATTTGTTTCTTGGTAAAATACTGAGTATTGAATACTGAATATTGAAAAGGGGAGAAGTTCGGTTTTTATTGCATTTATCGACGTTTCAGCCGGATTAGAGCGGTTTTTCGTGTACATCTTCCCTCGGTAATATAAACGGAAAATCAAGAACATTTTAGTTATTTCTAATGAAAACACATTGTTTTTTATCATTTGTATTGGAAACAACATTGTCATATGTCTTTTCTAGGATCCAAATAATACGAAACCTCGCTCTATGATTTCAAGTTAAAATACTCAAATATGGTTAAATAGTGACTTTTTTCACGTTTGTCATGTAGTTTGATATTACGTAAATATATTCATTTTTACCAATATTTCGATACAATTTCATGTCGTATCACGATATGTGATTTGGCCTTGAAATCTCAGAATTTCATAATATTGCATTTTAAGCAAGTTTTCTTGCATTTTGTTTCGTTCGAAAAATCATCGAATTTAGCAATATTTTGACGTTTATCATCCCCTTTTCTTCATGTGATTTAAACAAAATATCATCGAATTAGGCAATATTTTGCCGTTTTCCACGTTTTTGTGAATTTTCAGTCCATGGGTATTAATTCATATATATACGATAAAAATGATGCAAACACATAATTAATTAGATAATAACCTTAAATACTTCATTTTCAATCACCTATTTGTTTCTCGTTAAAATACTGAGTAAGATATTGAAAAGGGGAGATGTTCGGTTTTTATTGCATATATCGACGTTTCAGCCGGATTAGAGCGGTTTTACGTGTACATCTTCCATCGTTAATATAAACGGAAAATCAAGAACATTATAGTTAATTCTAATGAAAAAACATTGTTTTTTATCATTTGTATTGGAAACAACATTGTCATATGTCTTTTCTTGGATCTAAATAATACGAAACCTCGCTCTATGATTTGAAGTTAAAATCCTCATATATGGTTATATAGTGACTTTTTTTACGTTTTTCATGTAGTTTGATATTACGTAAATATATTCATTTTTACCAATATTTCGATACTATTTCATGTAGTATCACGATATGTGATTTGGCCTTCAAATCTCAGAATTTCGCATAATATTGCATTTTAATCAAGTTTTCTTGCATTTTGCTTCGTACGAAAAATCATCGAATTTAGCAATATTTTAACGTTTATCATCTCCTTTTCCTTCATGTGATTTAAACAAAATATCATCGAATTAGGCAATATTTTGCCGTTTTCCACGTTTTTGTGAATTTTCAGTCCATGGGTTTTAATTCATATATATACGATAAATATGATGCAAACACATAATTGATTAGATAATAACCTTAAATACTTCATTTTCAATCATCTATTTGTTTCTTGGTAAAATACTGAGTATTGAATACTGAATATTGAAAAGGGGAGAAGTTCGGTTTTTATTGCATTTATCGACGTTTCAGCCGGATTAGAGCGGTTTTACGTGTACATCTTCCCTCGGTAATATAAACGGAAAATCAAGAACATTTTAGTTATTTCTAATGAAAACACATTGTTTTTTATCATTTGTATTGGAAACAACATTGTCATGTCTTTTCTTGGATCCAAATAATACGAAACCTCGCTCTATGATTTGAAGTTAAAATACTCAAATATGGTTAAATAGTGACTTTTTTCACGTTTGTCATGTAGTTTGATATTACGTAAATATATTCATTTTTACCAATATTTCGATACTATTTCATGTAGTATCACGATATGTGATTTGGCCTTCAAATCTCAGAATTTCGCATAATATTGCATTTTAAGCAAGTTTTCTTGCATTTTGTTTCGTACGAAAAATCATCGAATATAGCAATATTTTGACGTTTATCATCTCCTTTTCCTTCATGTGATTTAAACAAAATATCATCGAATTAGGCAATATTTTTCCGTTTTCCACGTTTTTGTGAATTTTCAGTGCATGGGTATTAATTCATATATATACGATAAAAATAATGCAAACACATAATTAATTAGATAATAACCTTAAATACTTCATTTTCAATCATTTTTTTGTTTCTCGTTAAAATACTGAGTAAGATATTGAAAAAGGGAGATGTTCGGTTTTTATTGCATATATCGACGTTTCAGCCGGATTAGAGCGGTTTTACGTGTACATCTTCCATCGTTAATATAAACGGAAAATCAAGAACATTATAGTTAATTCTAATGAAAAAACATTGTTTTTTATCATTTGTATTGGAAACAACATTGTCATATGTCTTTTCTTGGATCTAAATAATACGAAACCTCGCTCTATGATTTGAAGTTAAAATCCTCATATATGGTTATATAGTGACTTTTTTTACGTTTTTCATGTAGTTTGATATTACGTAAATATATTCATTTTTACCAATATTTCGATACTATTTCATGTAGTATCACGATATGTGATTTGGCCTTCAAATCTCAGAATTTCGCATAATATTGCATTTTAATCAAGTTTTCTTGCATTTTGCTTCGTACGAAAAATCATCGAATTTAGCAATATTTTAACGTTTATCATCTCCTTTTCCTTCATGTGATTTAAACAAAATATCATCGAATTAGGCAATATTTTGCCGTTTTCCACGTTTTTGTGAATTTTCAGTCCATGGGTTTTAATTCATATATATACGATAAATATGATGCAAACACATAATTGATTAGATAATAACCTTAAATACTTCATTTTCAATCATCTATTTGTTTCTTGGTAAAATACTGAGTATTGAATACTGAATATTGAAAAGGGGAGAAGTTCGGTTTTTATTGCATTTATCGACGTTTCAGCCGGATTAGAGCGGTTTTACGTGTACATCTTCCCTCGGTAATATAAACGGAAAATCAAGAACATTTTAGTTATTTCTAATGAAAACACATTGTTTTTTATCATTTGTATTGGAAACAACATTGTCATGTCTTTTCTTGGATCCAAATAATACGAAACCTCGCTCTATGATTTGAAGTTAAAATACTCAAATATGGTTAAATAGTGACTTTTTTCACGTTTGTCATGTAGTTTGATATTACGTAAATATATTCATTTTTACCAATATTTCGATACTATTTCATGTAGTATCACGATATGTGATTTGGCCTTGAAATCTCAGAATTTCATAATATTGCATTTTAAGCAAGTTTTCTTGCATTTTGTTTCGTTCGAAAAATCATCGAATTTAGCAATATTTTGACGTTTATCATCCCCTTTTCTTCATGTGATTTAAACAAAATATCATCGAATTAGGCAATATTTTGCCGTTTTCCACGTTTTTGTGAATTTTTAGTCCATGGGTATTAATTCATATATATACGATAAAAATGATGCAAACACATAATTAATTAGATAATAACCTTAAATACTTCATTTTCAATCATCTATTTGTTTCTCGTTAAAATACTGAGTAAGATATTGAAAAGGGGAGATGTTCGGTTTTTATTGCATATATCGACGTTTCAGCCGGATTAGAGCTGTTTTACGTGTACATCTTCCATCGTTAATATAAACGGAAAATCAAGAACATTATAGTTAATTCTAATGAAAAAACATTGTTTTTTATCATTTGTATTGGAAACAACATTGTCATATGTCTTTTCTTGGATCTAAATAATACGAAACCTCGCTCTATGATTTGAAGTTAAAATCCTCAAATATTGTTATATAGTGACTTTTTTCACGTTTTTGATGTAGTTTGATATTACGTAAATATATTCATTTTTACCAATATTTCGATACTATTTCATGTAGTATCACGATATGTGATTTGGCCTTCAAATCTCAGACTTTCATAATATTGCATTTTAAGCAAGTTTTCCTGCATTTTGTTTCGTACGAGAAATCTTCGAATATAGCAATATTTTGACGTTTGTTTTCTCCTTTTCCTTCATGTGATTTAAACAAAATATCATCGAATTAGGCAATATTTTGCCGTTTTACACGTTTTTGTGAATTTTCAGTCCATGGGTTTTAATTCATATATATACGATAAAAATGATGCAAACACATAATTGATTAGATAATAACCTTAAATACTTCATTTTCAATCATCTATTTGTTTCTTGGTAAAATACTGAGTATTGAATACTGAATATTGAAAAGGGGAGAAGTTCGGTTTTTATTGCATTTATCGACGTTTCAGCCGGATTAGAGCAGGTTTACGTGTACATCTTCCATCGTTAATATAAACGGAAAATCAAGAACATTATAGTTAATTCTAATGAAAAAACATTGTTTTTTTATCATTTGTATTGGAAACAACATTGTCATATGTCTTTTCTTGGATCTAAATAATACGAAACTTTGCTCTATGATTTGAAGTTAAAATCCTCAAATATGGTTATATAGTGACTTTTTTCACGTTTTTCATGTAGTTTGATATTACGTAAATATATTCATTTTTACCAATATTTCGATACTATTTCATGTAGTATCACGATATGTGATTTGGCCTTGAAATCTCAGAATTTCATAACATTGCATTTTAAGCAAGTTTTCTTGCATTTTGTTTCGTTCGAAAAATCATCGAATTTAGCAATATATTGACGTTTATCATCCCCTTTTCCTTCATGTGATTTAAAAAAAATATAATCGAATTAGGCAATATTTTGCCGTTTTCCACGTTTTTGTGAATTTTCAGTCCATGGGTTTTAATTCATATATATACGATAAATATGATGCAAACACATAATTGATTAGATAATAACCTTAAATACTTCATTTTCAATCATCGATTTGTTTCTCGTTAAAATACTGAGTAAGATATTGAAAAGGGGAGATGTTCGGTTTTTATTGCATATATCGACGTTTCAGCCGGATTAGAGCGGTTTTACGTGTACATCTTCCCTCGTTAATATAAACGGAAAATCAAGAACATTATAGTTAATTCTAATGAAAACACATTGTTTTTTATCATTTATATTGGAAACAACATTGACATATGTCTTTTCTTGGAACTAAATAATACGAAACCTCGCTCTATGATTTGAAGGGAAAATCCTCAAATATGGTTATATAGAGACTTTTTTCACGTTTTTCATGTAGTTTGATATTACGTAAATATATTCATTTTTACCAATATTTCGATACTATTTCATGTAGTATCACGATATGTGATTTGGCCTTCAAATCTCAGAATTTCGCATAATATTGCATTTTAAGCAAGTTTTCTTGCATTTTGCTTCGTACGAAAAATCATCGAATTTAGCAATATTTAAACGTTTATCATCTCCTTTTCCTTCATGTGATTTAAACAAAATATCATCGAATTAGGCAATATTTTGCCGTTTTCCACGTTTTTGTGAATTTTCCGTCCATGGGTATTAATTCATATATATATACGATAAAAATGATGCAGACACATAATTGATTAGATAATAACCTTAAATACTTCATTTTCAATCATCTATTTGTTTCTCGTTAAAATACTGAGTAAGATATTGAAAAGGGGAGAAGTTCGGTTTTTATTGCAAATATCGACGTTTCAGCCGGATTAGAGCGGTTTTACGTGTACATCTTCCATCGTTAATATAAACGGAAAATCAAGAACATTATAGTTAATTCTAATGAAAACACATTGTTTTTTATCATTTGTATTGGAAACAACATTGTCATATGTCTTTTCTTGGATCTAAATAATACGAAACCTCGCTCTATGATTTGAAGTTAAAATCCTCAAATATGGTTATATAATGACTTTTTTCACGTTTTTCATGTAGTTTGATATGACGTAAATATATTCATTTTTACCAATATTTCGATACTTTTTCATGTAGTATCACGATATGTGATTTGGCCTTCAAATCTCAGAATTTCGCATAATATTGCATTTTAAGCAAGTTTTCTTGCATTTTGTTTCGTACGAAAAATCATCGAATATAGCAATATTTTGACGTTTATCATCTCCTTTTCCTTCATGTGATTTAAACAAAATATCATCGAATTAGGCAATATTTTTCCGTTTTCCACGTTTTTGTGAATTTTCAGTGCATGGGTATTAATTCATATATATACGATAAAAATAATGCAAACACATAATTAATTAGATAATAACCTTAAATACTTCATTTTCAATCATCTATTTGTTTCTTGGTAAAATACTGAGTATTGAATACTGAATATTGAAAAGGGGAGAAGTTCGGTTTTTATTGCATTTATCGACGTTTCAGCCGGATTAGAGCGGTTTTTCGTGTACATCTTCCCTCGGTAATATAAACGGAAAATCAAGAACATTTTAGTTATTTCTAATGAAAACACATTGTTTTTTATCATTTGTATTGGAAACAACATTGTCATATGTCTTTTCTAGGATCCAAATAATACGAAACCTCGCTCTATGATTTCAAGTTAAAATACTCAAATATGGTTAAATAGTGACTTTTTTCACGTTTGTCATGTAGTTTGATATTACGTAAATATATTCATTTTTACCAATATTTCGATACAATTTCATGTCGTATCACGATATGTGATTTGGCCTTGAAATCTCAGAATTTCATAATATTGCATTTTAAGCAAGTTTTCTTGCATTTTGTTTCGTTCGAAAAATCATCGAATTTAGCAATATTTTGACGTTTATCATCCCCTTTTCTTCATGTGATTTAAACAAAATATCATCGAATTAGGCAATATTTTGCCGTTTTCCACGTTTTTGTGAATTTTCAGTCCATGGGTATTAATTCATATATATACGATAAAAATGATGCAAACACATAATTAATTAGATAATAACCTTAAATACTTCATTTTCAATCACCTATTTGTTTCTCGTTAAAATACTGAGTAAGATATTGAAAAGGGGAGATGTTCGGTTTTTATTGCATATATCGACGTTTCAGCCGGATTAGAGCGGTTTTACGTGTACATCTTCCATCGTTAATATAAACGGAAAATCAAGAACATTATAGTTAATTCTAATGAAAAAACATTGTTTTTTATCATTTGTATTGGAAACAACATTGTCATATGTCTTTTCTTGGATCTAAATAATACGAAACCTCGCTCTATGATTTGAAGTTAAAATCCTCATATATGGTTATATAGTGACTTTTTTTACGTTTTTCATGTAGTTTGATATTACGTAAATATATTCATTTTTACCAATATTTCGATACTATTTCATGTAGTATCACGATATGTGATTTGGCCTTCAAATCTCAGAATTTCGCATAATATTGCATTTTAATCAAGTTTTCTTGCATTTTGCTTCGTACGAAAAATCATCGAATTTAGCAATATTTTAACGTTTATCATCTCCTTTTCCTTCATGTGATTTAAACAAAATATCATCGAATTAGGCAATATTTTGCCGTTTTCCACGTTTTTGTGAATTTTCAGTCCATGGGTTTTAATTCATATATATACGATAAATATGATGCAAACACATAATTGATTAGATAATAACCTTAAATACTTCATTTTCAATCATCTATTTGTTTCTCGTTAAAATACTGAGTAAGATATTGAAAAGGGGAGATGTTCGGTTTTTATTGCATATATCGACGTTTCAGCCGGATTAGAGCGGTTTTACGTGTACATCTTCCCTCGTTAATATAAACGGAAAATCAAGAACATTATAGTTAATTCTAATGAAAGCACATTGTTTTTTATCATTTATATTGGAAACAACATTGACATATGTCTTTTCTTGGAACTAAATAATACGAAACCTCGCTCTATGATTTGAAGTTAAAATCTTCAAATATGGTTATATAGTGACTTTTTTCACGTTTTTCATGTAGTTTGATATTACGTAAATATATTCATTTTTCCCAATATTTCGATACTATTTCATGTAGTATCACGATATGTGATTTGGCCTTCAAATCTCAGAATTTCGCATAATATTGCATTTTAATCAAGTTATTTTGCATTTTGTTTCGTACGAGAAATCTTCGAATATAGCAATATTTTGACGTTTATTATCTCCTTTTCCTTCATGTAATTTAAACAAAATATCATCGAATTAGGCAATATTTTGCCGTTATCTACGTTTTTGTGAATTTTCAGTCCATGGGTTTTAATTCATATATATACGATAAAAATAATGCAAACACATAATTAATTAGATAATAACCTTAAATACTTCATTTTCAATCATTTTTTTGTTTCTCGTTAAAATACTGAGTAAGATATTGAAAAAGGGAGATGTTCGGTTTTTATTGCATATATCGACGTTTCAGCCGGATTAGAGCGGTTTTACGTGTACATCTTCCATCGTTAATATAAACGGAAAATCAAGAACATTATAGTTAATTCTAATGAAAAAACATTGTTTTTTATCATTTGTATTGGAAACAACATTGTCATATGTCTTTTCTTGGATCTAAATAATACGAAACTTTGCTCTATGATTTGAAGTTAAAATCCTCAAATATGGTTATATAGTGACTTTTTTCACGTTTTTCATGTAGTTTGATATTACGTAAATATATTCATTTTTACCAATATTTCGATACTATTTCATGTAGTATCACGATATGTGATTTGGCCTTGAAATCTCAGAATTTCATAACATTGCATTTTAAGCAAGTTTTCTTGCATTTTGTTTCGTTCGAAAAATCATCGAATTTAGCAATATATTGACGTTTATCATCCCCTTTTCCTTCATGTGATTTAAACAAAATATCATCGAATTAGGCAATATTTTGCCGTTTTCCACGTTTTTGTGAATTTTCCGTCCATGGGTATTAATTCATATATATATACGATAAAAATGATGCAGACACATAATTGATTAGATAATAACCTTAAATACTTCATTTTCAATCATCTATTTGTTTCTCGTTAAAATACTGAGTAAGATATTGAAAAGGGGAGAAGTTCGGTTTTTATTGCATATATCGACGTTTCAGCCGGATTAGAGCGGTTTTACGTGTACATCTTCCATCGTTAATATAAACGGAAAATCAAGAACATTATAGTTAATTCTAATGAAAACACATTGTTTTTTATCATTTGTATTGGAAACAACATTGTCATATGTCTTTTCTTGGATCTAAATAATACGAAACCTCGCTCTATGATTTGAAGTTAAAATCCTCAAATATGGTTATATAATGACTTTTTTCACGTTTTTCATGTAGTTTCATATGACGTAAATATATTCATTTTTACCAATATTTCGATACTTTTTCATGTAGTATCACGATATGTGATTTGGCCTTCAAATCTCAGAATTTCGCATAATATTGCATTTTAAGCAAGTTTTCTTGCATTTTGTTTCGTACGAAAAATCATCGAATATAGCAATATTTTGACGTTTATCATCTCCTTTTCCTTCATGTGATTTAAACAAAATATCATCGAATTAGGCAATATTTTTCCGTTTTCCACGTTTTTGTGAATTTTCAGTGCATGGGTATTAATTCATATATATACGATAAAAATAATGCAAACACATAATTAATTAGATAATAACCTTAAATACTTCATTTTCAATCATTTTTTTGTTTCTCGTTAAAATACTGAGTAAGATATTGAAAAAGGGAGATGTTCGGTTTTTATTGCATATATCGACGTTTCAGCCGGATTAGAGCGGTTTTACGTGTACATCTTCCATCGTTAATATAAACGGAAAATCAAGAACATTATAGTTAATTCTAATGAAAAAACATTGTTTTTTATCATTTGTATTGGAAACAACATTGTCATATGTCTTTTCTTGGATCTAAATAATACGAAACTTTGCTCTATGATTTGAAGTTAAAATCCTCAAATATGGTTATATAGTGACTTTTTTCACGTTTTTCATGTAGTTTGATATTACGTAAATATATTCATTTTTACCAATATTTCGATACTATTTCATGTAGTATCACGATATGTGATTTGGCCTTCAAATCTCAGAATTTCGCATAATATTGCATTTTAATCAAGTTTTTTTGCATTTTGCTTCGTACGAAAAATCATCGAATTTAGCAATATTTTAACGTTTATCATCTTCTTTTCCTTCATGTGATTTAAACAAAATATCATCGAATTAGGCAATATTTTGCCGTTATCTACGTTTTTGTGAATTTTCAGTCCATGGGTTTTAATTCATATATATACGATAAAAATGATGCAAACACATAATTGATTAGATAATAACCTTAAATACTTCATTTTCAATCATCTATTTGTTTCTTGGTAAAATACTGAGTATTGAATACTGAATATTGAAAAGGGGAGAAGTTCGGTTTTTATTGCATTTATCGACGTTTCAGCCGGATTAGAGCGGTTTTTCGTGTACATCTTCCCTCGGTAATATAAACGGAAAATCAAGAACATTTTAGTTATTTCTAATGAAAACACATTGTTTTTTATCATTTGTATTGGAAACAACATTGTCATATGTCTTTTCTAGGATCCAAATAATACGAAACCTCGCTCTATGATTTCAAGTTAAAATACTCAAATATGGTTAAATAGTGACTTTTTTCACGTTTGTCATGTAGTTTGATATTACGTAAATATATTCATTTTTACCAATATTTCGATACAATTTCATGTCGTATCACGATATGTGATTTGGCCTTGAAATCTCAGAATTTCATAATATTGCATTTTAAGCAAGTTTTCTTGCATTTTGTTTCGTTCGAAAAATCATCGAATTTAGCAATATTTTGACGTTGATCATCCCCTTTTCTTCATGTGATTTAAACAAAATATCATCAAATTAGGCAATATTTTGCCGTTTTCCACGTTTTTGTGAATTTTCAGTCCATGGGTATTAATTCATATATATACGATAAAAATGATGCAAACACATAATTAATTAGATAATAACCTTAAATACTTCATTTTCAATCACCTATTTGTTTCTCGTTAAAATACTGAGTAAGATATTGAAAAGGGGAGATGTTCGGTTTTTATTGCATATATCGACGTTTCAGCCGGATTAGAGCGGTTTTACGTGTACATCTTCCATCGTTAATATAAACGGAAAATCAAGAACATTATAGTTAATTCTAATGAAAAAACATTGTTTTTTATCATTTGTATTGGAAACAACATTGTCATATGTCTTTTCTTGGATCTAAATAATACGAAACCTCGCTCTATGATTTGAAGTTAAAATCCTCATATATGGTTATATAGTGACTTTTTTCACGTTTTTCATGTAGTTTGATATTACGTAAATATATTCATTTTTCCCAATATTTCGATACTATTTCATGTAGTATCACGATATGTGATTTGGCCTTCAAATCTCAGAATTTCGCATAATATTGCATTTTAATCAAGTTATTTTGCATTTTGTTTCGTACGAGAAATCTTCGAATATAGCAATATTTTGACGTTTATTATCTCCTTTTCCTTCATGTAATTTAAACAAAATATCATCGAATTAGGCAATATTTTGCCGTTATCTACGTTTTTGTGAATTTTCAGTCCATGGGTTTTAATTCATATATATACGATAAAAATAATGCAAACACATAATTAATTAGATAATAACCTTAAATACTTCATTTTCAATCATTTTTTTGTTTCTCGTTAAAATACTGAGTAAGATATTGAAAAAGGGAGATGTTCGGTTTTTATTGCATATATCGACGTTTCAGCCGGATTAGAGCGGTTTTACGTGTACATCTTCCATCGTTAATATAAACGGAAAATCAAGAACATTATAGTTAATTCTAATGAAAAAACATTGTTTTTTATCATTTGTATTGGAAACAACATTGTCATATGTCTTTTCTTGGATCTAAATAATACGAAACTTTGCTCTATGATTTGAAGTTAAAATCCTCAAATATGGTTATATAGTGACTTTTTTCACGTTTTTCATGTAGTTTGATATTACGTAAATATATTCATTTTTACCAATATTTCGATACTATTTCATGTAGTATCACGATATGTGATTTGGCCTTGAAATCTCAGAATTTCATAACATTGCATTTTAAGCAAGTTTTCTTGCATTTTGTTTCGTTCGAAAAATCATCGAATTTAGCAATATATTGACGTTTATCATCCCCTTTTCCTTCATGTGATTTAAACAAAATATCATCGAATTAGGCAATATTTTGCCGTTTTCCACGTTTTTGTGAATTTTCCGTCCATGGGTATTAATTCATATATATATACGATAAAAATGATGCAGACACATAATTGATTAGATAATAACCTTAAATACTTCATTTTCAATCATCTATTTGTTTCTCGTTAAAATACTGAGTAAGATATTGAAAAGGGGAGAAGTTCGGTTTTTATTGCATTTATCGACGTTTCAGCCGGATTAGAGCGGTTTTTCGTGTACATCTTCCCTCGGTAATATAAACGGAAAATCAAGAACATTTTAGTTATTTCTAATGAAAACACATTGTTTTTTATCATTTGTATTGGAAACAACATTGTCATATGTCTTTTCTAGGATCCAAATAATACGAAACCTCGCTCTATGATTTCAAGTTAAAATACTCAAATATGGTTAAATAGTGACTTTTTTCACGTTTGTCATGTAGTTTGATATTACGTAAATATATTCATTTTTACCAATATTTCGATACAATTTCATGTCGTATCACGATATGTGATTTGGCCTTGAAATCTCAGAATTTCATAATATTGCATTTTAAGCAAGTTTTCTTGCATTTTGTTTCGTTCGAAAAATCATCGAATTTAGCAATATTTTGACGTTGATCATCCCCTTTTCTTCATGTGATTTAAACAAAATATCATCAAATTAGGCAATATTTTGCCGTTTTCCACGTTTTTGTGAATTTTCAGTCCATGGGTATTAATTCATATATATACGATAAAAATGATGCAAACACATAATTAATTAGATAATAACCTTAAATACTTCATTTTCAATCACCTATTTGTTTCTCGTTAAAATACTGAGTAAGATATTGAAAAGGGGAGATGTTCGGTTTTTATTGCATATATCGACGTTTCAGCCGGATTAGAGCGGTTTTACGTGTACATCTTCCATCGTTAATATAAACGGAAAATCAAGAACATTATAGTTAATTCTAATGAAAAAACATTGTTTTTTATCATTTGTATTGGAAACAACATTGTCATATGTCTTTTCTTGGATCTAAATAATACGAAACCTCGCTCTATGATTTGAAGTTAAAATCCTCATATATGGTTATATAGTGACTTTTTTCACGTTTTTCATGTAGTTTGATATTACGTAAATATATTCATTTTTCCCAATATTTCGATACTATTTCATGTAGTATCACGATATGTGATTTGGCCTTCAAATCTCAGAATTTCGCATAATATTGCATTTTAATCAAGTTATTTTGCATTTTGTTTCGTACGAGAAATCTTCGAATATAGCAATATTTTGACGTTTATTATCTCCTTTTCCTTCATGTAATTTAAACAAAATATCATCGAATTAGGCAATATTTTGCCGTTATCTACGTTTTTGTGAATTTTCAGTCCATGGGTTTTAATTCATATATATACGATAAAAATAATGCAAACACATAATTAATTAGATAATAACCTTAAATACTTCATTTTCAATCATTTTTTTGTTTCTCGTTAAAATACTGAGTAAGATATTGAAAAAGGGAGATGTTCGGTTTTTATTGCATATATCGACGTTTCAGCCGGATTAGAGCGGTTTTACGTGTACATCTTCCATCGTTAATATAAACGGAAAATCAAGAACATTATAGTTAATTCTAATGAAAAAACATTGTTTTTTATCATTTGTATTGGAAACAACATTGTCATATGTCTTTTCTTGGATCTAAATAATACGAAACTTTGCTCTATGATTTGAAGTTAAAATCCTCAAATATGGTTATATAGTGACTTTTTTCACGTTTTTCATGTAGTTTGATATTACGTAAATATATTCATTTTTACCAATATTTCGATACTATTTCATGTAGTATCACGATATGTGATTTGGCCTTGAAATCTCAGAATTTCATAACATTGCATTTTAAGCAAGTTTTCTTGCATTTTGTTTCGTTCGAAAAATCATCGAATTTAGCAATATATTGACGTTTATCATCCCCTTTTCCTTCATGTGATTTAAACAAAATATCATCGAATTAGGCAATATTTTGCCGTTTTCCACGTTTTTGTGAATTTTCCGTCCATGGGTATTAATTCATATATATATACGATAAAAATGATGCAGACACATAATTGATTAGATAATAACCTTAAATACTTCATTTTCAATCATCTATTTGTTTCTCGTTAAAATACTGAGTAAGATATTGAAAAGGGGAGAAGTTCGGTTTTTATTGCATATATCGACGTTTCAGCCGGATTAGAGCGGTTTTACGTGTACATCTTCCATCGTTAATATAAACGGAAAATCAAGAACATTATAGTTAATTCTAATGAAAAAACATTGTTTTTTATCATTTGTATTGGAAACAACATTGTCATATGTCTTTTCTTGGATCTAAATAATACGAAACTTTGCTCTATGATTTGAAGTTAAAATCCTCAAATATGGTTATATAGTGACTTTTTTCACGTTTTTCATGTAGTTTGATATTACGTAAATATATTCATTTTTACCAATATTTCGATACTATTTCATGTAGTATCACGATATGTGATTTGGCCTTGAAATCTCAGAATTTCATAACATTGCATTTTAAGCAAGTTTTCTTGCATTTTGTTTCGTTCGAAAAATCATCGAATTTAGCAATATATTGACGTTTATCATCCCCTTTTCCTTCATGTGATTTAAACAAAATATCATCGAATTAGGCAATATTTTGCCGTTTTCCACGTTTTTGTGAATTTTCCGTCCATGGGTATTAATTCATATATATATACGATAAAAATGATGCAGACACATAATTGATTAGATAATAACCTTAAATACTTCATTTTCAATCATCTATTTGTTTCTCGTTAAAATACTGAGTAAGATATTGAAAAGGGGAGAAGTTCGGTTTTTATTGCATATATCGACGTTTCAGCCGGATTAGAGCGGTTTTACGTGTACATCTTCCATCGTTAATATAAACGGAAAATCAAGAACATTATAGTTAATTCTAATGAAAACACATTGTTTTTTATCATTTGTATTGGAAACAACATTGTCATATGTCTTTTCTTGGATCTAAATAATACGAAACCTCGCTCTATGATTTGAAGTTAAAATCCTCAAATATGGTTATATAATGACTTTTTTCACGTTTTTCATGTAGTTTGATATGACGTAAAAATATTCATTTTTACCAATATTTCGATACTTTTTCATGTAGTATCACGATATGTGATTTGGCCTTCAAATCTCAGAATTTCGCATAATATTGCATTTTAAGCAAGTTTTCTTGCATTTTGTTTCGTACGAAAAATCATCGAATATAGCAATATTTTGACGTTTATCATCTCCTTTTCCTTCATGTGATTTAAACAAAATATCATCGAATTAGGCAATATTTTTCCGTTTTCCACGTTTTTGTGAATTTTCAGTGCATGGGTATTAATTCATATATATACGATAAAAATAATGCAAACACATAATTAATTAGATAATAACCTTAAATACTTCATTTTCAATCATTTTTTTGTTTCTCGTTAAAATACTGAGTAAGATATTGAAAAAGGGAGATGTTCGGTTTTTATTGCATATATCGACGTTTCAGCCGGATTAGAGCGGTTTTACGTGTACATCTTCCATCGTTAATATAAACGGAAAATCAAGAACATTATAGTTAATTCTAATGAAAAAACATTGTTTTTTATCATTTGTATTGGAAACAACATTGTCATATGTCTTTTCTTGGATCTAAATAATACGAAACTTTGCTCTATGATTTGAAGTTAAAATCCTCAAATATGGTTATATAGTGACTTTTTTCACGTTTTTCATGTAGTTTGATATTACGTAAATATATTCATTTTTACCAATATTTCGATACTATTTCATGTAGTATCACGATATGTGATTTGGCCTTCAAATCTCAGAATTTCGCATAATATTGCATTTTAATCAAGTTTTTTTGCATTTTGCTTCGTACGAAAAATCATCGAATTTAGCAATATTTTAACGTTTATCATCTTCTTTTCCTTCATGTGATTTAAACAAAATATCATCGAATTAGGCAATATTTTGCCGTTATCTACGTTTTTGTGAATTTTCAGTCCATGGGTTTTAATTCATATATATACGATAAAAATGATGCAAACACATAATTGATTAGATAATAACCTTAAATACTTCATTTTCAATCATCTATTTGTTTCTTGGTAAAATACTGAGTATTGAATACTGAATATTGAAAAGGGGAGAAGTTCGGTTTTTATTGCATTTATCGACGTTTCAGCCGGATTAGAGCGGTTTTTCGTGTACATCTTCCCTCGGTAATATAAACGGAAAATCAAGAACATTTTAGTTATTTCTAATGAAAACACATTGTTTTTTATCATTTGTATTGGAAACAACATTGTCATATGTCTTTTCTAGGATCCAAATAATACGAAACCTCGCTCTATGATTTCAAGTTAAAATACTCAAATATGGTTAAATAGTGACTTTTTTCACGTTTGTCATGTAGTTTGATATTACGTAAATATATTCATTTTTACCAATATTTCGATACAATTTCATGTCGTATCACGATATGTGATTTGGCCTTGAAATCTCAGAATTTCATAATATTGCATTTTAAGCAAGTTTTCTTGCATTTTGTTTCGTTCGAAAAATCATCGAATTTAGCAATATTTTGACGTTGATCATCCCCTTTTCTTCATGTGATTTAAACAAAATATCATCAAATTAGGCAATATTTTGCCGTTTTCCACGTTTTTGTGAATTTTCAGTCCATGGGTATTAATTCATATATATACGATAAAAATGATGCAAACACATAATTAATTAGATAATAACCTTAAATACTTCATTTTCAATCACCTATTTGTTTCTCGTTAAAATACTGAGTAAGATATTGAAAAGGGGAGATGTTCGGTTTTTATTGCATATATCGACGTTTCAGCCGGATTAGAGCGGTTTTACGTGTACATCTTCCATCGTTAATATAAACGGAAAATCAAGAACATTATAGTTAATTCTAATGAAAAAACATTGTTTTTTATCATTTGTATTGGAAACAACATTGTCATATGTCTTTTCTTGGATCTAAATAATACGAAACCTCGCTCTATGATTAGAAGTTAAAATCCTCATATATGGTTATATAGTGACTTTTTTTACGTTTTTCATGTAGTTTGATATTACGTAAATATATTCATTTTTACCAATATTTCGATACTATTTCATGTAGTATCACGATATGTGATTTGGCCTTCAAATCTCAGAATTTCGCATAATATTGCATTTTAATCAAGTTTTCTTGCATTTTGCTTCGTACGAAAAATCATCGAACTTAGCAATATTTTAACGTTTATCATCTCCTTTTCCTTCATGTGATTTAAACAAAATATCATCGAATTAGGCAATATTTTTCCGTTTTCCACGTTTTTGTGAATTTTCAGTCCATGGGTTTTAATTCATATATATACGATAAATATGATGCAAACACATAATTGATTAGATAATAACCTTAAATACTTCATTTTCAATCATCTATTTGTTTCTCGTTAAAATACTGAGTAAGATATTGAAAAGGGGAGATGTTCGGTTTTTATTGCATATATCGACGTTTCAGCCGGATTAGAGCGGTTTTACGTGTACATCTTCCCTCGTTAATATAAACGGAAAATCAAGAACATTATAGTTAATTCTAATGAAAGCACATTGTTTTTTATCATTTATATTGGAAACAACATTGACATATGTCTTTTCTTGGAACTAAATAATACGAAACCTCGCTCTATGATTTGAAGTTAAAATCTTCAAATATGGTTATATAGTGACTTTTTTCACGTTTTTCATGTAGTTTGATATTACGTAAATATATTCATTTTTCCCAATATTTCGATACTATTTCATGTAGTATCACGATATGTGATTTGGCCTTCAAATCTCAGAATTTCGCATAATATTGCATTTTAGTCAAGTTTTTTTGCATTTTGTTTCGTACGAGAAATCTTCGAATATAGCAATATTTTGACGTTTATTATCTCCTTTTCCTTCATGTAATTTAAACAAAATATCATCGAATTAGGCAATATTTTGCCGTTATCTACGTTTTTGTGAATTTTCAGTCCATGGGTTTTAATTCATATATATACGATAAAAATAATGCAAACACATAATTAATTAGA
The DNA here is from genome assembly GCF_040958095.1 of Procambarus clarkii. Taxonomy (NCBI): domain Eukaryota; kingdom Metazoa; phylum Arthropoda; class Malacostraca; order Decapoda; family Cambaridae; genus Procambarus; species Procambarus clarkii. The sequence continues at coordinate 46,709 of NW_027189445.1, read as the reverse complement.
TAATAACCTTAAATACTTCATTTTCAATCATTTTTTTGTTTCTCGTTAAAATACTGAGTAAGATATTGAAAAAGGGAGATGTTCGGTTTTTATTGCATATATCGACGTTTCAGCCGGATTAGAGCGGTTTTACGTGTACATCTTCCATCGTTAATATAAACGGAAAATCAAGAACATTATAGTTAATTCTAATGAAAAAACATTGTTTTTTATCATTTGTATTGGAAACAACATTGTCATATGTCTTTTCTTGGATCTAAATAATACGAAACTTTGCTCTATGATTTGAAGTTAAAATCCTCAAATATGGTTATATAGTGACTTTTTTCACGTTTTTCATGTAGTTTGATATTACGTAAATATATTCATTTTTACCAATATTTCGATACTATTTCATGTAGTATCACGATATGTGATTTGGCCTTCAAATCTCAGAATTTCGCATAATATTGCATTTTAATCAAGTTTTTTTGCATTTTGCTTCGTACGAAAAATCATCGAATTTAGCAATATTTTAACGTTTATCATCTTCTTTTCCTTCATGTGATTTAAACAAAATATCATCGAATTAGGCAATATTTTGCCGTTATCTACGTTTTTGTGAATTTTCAGTCCATGGGTTTTAATTCATATATATACGATAAAAATGATGCAAACACATAATTGATTAGATAATAACCTTAAATACTTCATTTTCAATCATCTATTTGTTTCTTGGTAAAATACTGAGTATTGAATACTGAATATTGAAAAGGGGAGAAGTTCGGTTTTTATTGCATTTATCGACGTTTCAGCCGGATTAGAGCGGTTTTTCGTGTACATCTTCCCTCGGTAATATAAACGGAAAATCAAGAACATTTTAGTTATTTCTAATGAAAACACATTGTTTTTTATCATTTGTATTGGAAACAACATTGTCATATGTCTTTTCTAGGATCCAAATAATACGAAACCTCGCTCTATGATTTCAAGTTAAAATACTCAAATATGGTTAAATAGTGACTTTTTTCACGTTTGTCATGTAGTTTGATATTACGTAAATATATTCATTTTTACCAATATTTCGATACAATTTCATGTCGTATCACGATATGTGATTTGGCCTTGAAATCTCAGAATTTCATAATATTGCATTTTAAGCAAGTTTTCTTGCATTTTGTTTCGTTCGAAAAATCATCGAATTTAGCAATATTTTGACGTTTATCATCCCCTTTTCTTCATGTGATTTAAACAAAATATCATCGAATTAGGCAATATTTTGCCGTTTTCCACGTTTTTGTGAATTTTCAGTCCATGGGTATTAATTCATATATATACGATAAAAATGATGCAAACACATAATTAATTAGATAATAACCTTAAATACTTCATTTTCAATCACCTATTTGTTTCTCGTTAAAATACTGAGTAAGATATTGAAAAGGGGAGATGTTCGGTTTTTATTGCATATATCGACGTTTCAGCCGGATTAGAGCGGTTTTACGTGTACATCTTCCATCGTTAATATAAACGGAAAATCAAGAACATTATAGTTAATTCTAATGAAAAAACATTGTTTTTTATCATTTGTATTGGAAACAACATTGTCATATGTCTTTTCTTGGATCTAAATAATACGAAACCTCGCTCTATGATTTGAAGTTAAAATCCTCAAATATGGTTATATAGTGACTTTTTTCACGTTTTTCATGTAGTTTGATATTACGTAAATATATTCATTTTTACCAATATTTCGATACAATTTCATGTCGTATCACGATATGTGATTTGGCCTTGAAATCTCAGAATTTCATAATATTGCATTTTAAGCAAGTTTTCTTGCATTTTGTTTCGTTCGAAAAATCATCGAATTTAGCAATATTTTGACGTTGATCATCCCCTTTTCTTCATGTGATTTAAACAAAATATCATCAAATTAGGCAATATTTTGCCGTTTTCCACGTTTTTGTGAATTTTCAGTCCATGGGTATTAATTCATATATATACGATAAAAATGATGCAAACACATAATTAATTAGATAATAACCTTAAATACTTCATTTTCAATCACCTATTTGTTTCTCGTTAAAATACTGAGTAAGATATTGAAAAGGGGAGATGTTCGGTTTTTATTGCATATATCGACGTTTCAGCCGGATTAGAGCGGTTTTACGTGTACATCTTCCATCGTTAATATAAACGGAAAATCAAGAACATTATAGTTAATTCTAATGAAAAAACATTGTTTTTTATCATTTGTATTGGAAACAACATTGTCATATGTCTTTTCTTGGATCTAAATAATACGAAACCTCGCTCTATGATTTGAAGTTAAAATCCTCATATATGGTTATATAGTGACTTTTTTCACGTTTTTCATGTAGTTTGATATTACGTAAATATATTCATTTTTCCCAATATTTCGATACTATTTCATGTAGTATCACGATATGTGATTTGGCCTTCAAATCTCAGAATTTCGCATAATATTGCATTTTAATCAAGTTATTTTGCATTTTGTTTCGTACGAGAAATCTTCGAATATAGCAATATTTTGACGTTTATTATCTCCTTTTCCTTCATGTAATTTAAACAAAATATCATCGAATTAGGCAATATTTTGCCGTTATCTACGTTTTTGTGAATTTTCAGTCCATGGGTTTTAATTCATATATATACGATAAAAATAATGCAAACACATAATTAATTAGATAATAACCTTAAATACTTCATTTTCAATCATTTTTTTGTTTCTCGTTAAAATACTGAGTAAGATATTGAAAAAGGGAGATGTTCGGTTTTTATTGCATATATCGACGTTTCAGCCGGATTAGAGCGGTTTTACGTGTACATCTTCCATCGTTAATATAAACGGAAAATCAAGAACATTATAGTTAATTCTAATGAAAAAACATTGTTTTTTATCATTTGTATTGGAAACAACATTGTCATATGTCTTTTCTTGGATCTAAATAATACGAAACTTTGCTCTATGATTTGAAGTTAAAATCCTCAAATATGGTTATATAGTGACTTTTTTCACGTTTTTCATGTAGTTTGATATTACGTAAATATATTCATTTTTACCAATATTTCGATACTATTTCATGTAGTATCACGATATGTGATTTGGCCTTGAAATCTCAGAATTTCATAACATTGCATTTTAAGCAAGTTTTCTTGCATTTTGTTTCGTTCGAAAAATCATCGAATTTAGCAATATATTGACGTTTATCATCCCCTTTTCCTTCATGTGATTTAAACAAAATATCATCGAATTAGGCAATATTTTGCCGTTTTCCACGTTTTTGTGAATTTTCCGTCCATGGGTATTAATTCATATATATATACGATAAAAATGATGCAGACACATAATTGATTAGATAATAACCTTAAATACTTCATTTTCAATCATCTATTTGTTTCTCGTTAAAATACTGAGTAAGATATTGAAAAGGGGAGAAGTTCGGTTTTTATTGCATATATCGACGTTTCAGCCGGATTAGAGCGGTTTTACGTGTACATCTTCCATCGTTAATATAAACGGAAAATCAAGAACATTATAGTTAATTCTAATGAAAAAACATTGTTTTTTATCATTTGTATTGGAAACAACATTGTCATATGTCTTTTCTTGGATCTAAATAATACGAAACTTTGCTCTATGATTTGAAGTTAAAATCCTCAAATATGGTTATATAGTGACTTTTTTCACGTTTTTCATGTAGTTTGATATTACGTAAATATATTCATTTTTACCAATATTTCGATACTATTTCATGTAGTATCACGATATGTGATTTGGCCTTGAAATCTCAGAATTTCATAACATTGCATTTTAAGCAAGTTTTCTTGCATTTTGTTTCGTTCGAAAAATCATCGAATTTAGCAATATATTGACGTTTATCATCCCCTTTTCCTTCATGTGATTTAAACAAAATATCATCGAATTAGGCAATATTTTGCCGTTTTCCACGTTTTTGTGAATTTTCCGTCCATGGGTATTAATTCATATATATATACGATAAAAATGATGCAGACACATAATTGATTAGATAATAACCTTAAATACTTCATTTTCAATCATCTATTTGTTTCTCGTTAAAATACTGAGTAAGATATTGAAAAGGGGAGAAGTTCGGTTTTTATTGCATATATCGACGTTTCAGCCGGATTAGAGCGGTTTTACGTGTACATCTTCCATCGTTAATATAAACGGAAAATCAAGAACATTATAGTTAATTCTAATGAAAACACATTGTTTTTTATCATTTGTATTGGAAACAACATTGTCATATGTCTTTTCTTGGATCTAAATAATACGAAACCTCGCTCTATGATTTGAAGTTAAAATCCTCAAATATGGTTATATAATGACTTTTTTCACGTTTTTCATGTAGTTTGATATGACGTAAAAATATTCATTTTTACCAATATTTCGATACTTTTTCATGTAGTATCACGATATGTGATTTGGCCTTCAAATCTCAGAATTTCGCATAATATTGCATTTTAAGCAAGTTTTCTTGCATTTTGTTTCGTACGAAAAATCATCGAATATAGCAATATTTTGACGTTTATCATCTCCTTTTCCTTCATGTGATTTAAACAAAATATCATCGAATTAGGCAATATTTTTCCGTTTTCCACGTTTTTGTGAATTTTCAGTGCATGGGTATTAATTCATATATATACGATAAAAATAATGCAAACACATAATTAATTAGATAATAACCTTAAATACTTCATTTTCAATCATTTTTTTGTTTCTCGTTAAAATACTGAGTAAGATATTGAAAAAGGGAGATGTTCGGTTTTTATTGCATATATCGACGTTTCAGCCGGATTAGAGCGGTTTTACGTGTACATCTTCCATCGTTAATATAAACGGAAAATCAAGAACATTATAGTTAATTCTAATGAAAAAACATTGTTTTTTATCATTTGTATTGGAAACAACATTGTCATATGTCTTTTCTTGGATCTAAATAATACGAAACTTTGCTCTATGATTTGAAGTTAAAATCCTCAAATATGGTTATATAGTGACTTTTTTCACGTTTTTCATGTAGTTTGATATTACGTAAATATATTCATTTTTACCAATATTTCGATACTATTTCATGTAGTATCACGATATGTGATTTGGCCTTCAAATCTCAGAATTTCGCATAATATTGCATTTTAATCAAGTTTTTTTGCATTTTGCTTCGTACGAAAAATCATCGAATTTAGCAATATTTTAACGTTTATCATCTTCTTTTCCTTCATGTGATTTAAACAAAATATCATCGAATTAGGCAATATTTTGCCGTTATCTACGTTTTTGTGAATTTTCAGTCCATGGGTTTTAATTCATATATATACGATAAAAATGATGCAAACACATAATTGATTAGATAATAACCTTAAATACTTCATTTTCAATCATCTATTTGTTTCTTGGTAAAATACTGAGTATTGAATACTGAATATTGAAAAGGGGAGAAGTTCGGTTTTTATTGCATTTATCGACGTTTCAGCCGGATTAGAGCGGTTTTTCGTGTACATCTTCCCTCGGTAATATAAACGGAAAATCAAGAACATTTTAGTTATTTCTAATGAAAACACATTGTTTTTTATCATTTGTATTGGAAACAACATTGTCATATGTCTTTTCTAGGATCCAAATAATACGAAACCTCGCTCTATGATTTCAAGTTAAAATACTCAAATATGGTTAAATAGTGACTTTTTTCACGTTTGTCATGTAGTTTGATATTACGTAAATATATTCATTTTTACCAATATTTCGATACAATTTCATGTCGTATCACGATATGTGATTTGGCCTTGAAATCTCAGAATTTCATAATATTGCATTTTAAGCAAGTTTTCTTGCATTTTGTTTCGTTCGAAAAATCATCGAATTTAGCAATATTTTGACGTTGATCATCCCCTTTTCTTCATGTGATTTAAACAAAATATCATCAAATTAGGCAATATTTTGCCGTTTTCCACGTTTTTGTGAATTTTCAGTCCATGGGTATTAATTCATATATATACGATAAAAATGATGCAAACACATAATTAATTAGATAATAACCTTAAATACTTCATTTTCAATCACCTATTTGTTTCTCGTTAAAATACTGAGTAAGATGTGAAAGGGGGAGATGTACTGAAAATACTGAAAAGGGGAGATGTTCGGTTTTTATTGCATATATCGACGTTTCAGCCGGATTAGAGCGGTTTTACGTGTACATCTTCCATCGTTAATATAAACGGAAAATCAAGAACATTATAGTTAATTCTAATGAAAAAACATTGTTTTTTATCATTTGTATTGGAAACAACATTGTCATATGTCTTTTCTTGGATCTAAATAATACGAAACCTCGCTCTATGATTTGAAGTTAAAATCCTCATATATGGTTATATAGTGACTTTTTTTACGTTTTTCATGTAGTTTGATATTACGTAAATATATTCATTTTTACCAATATTTCGATACTATTTCATGTAGTATCACGATATGTGATTTGGCCTTCAAATCTCAGAATTTCGCATAATATTGCATTTTAATCAAGTTTTCTTGCATTTTGCTTCGTACGAAAAATCATCGAACTTAGCAATATTTTAACGTTTATCATCTCCTTTTCCTTCATGTGATTTAAACAAAATATCATCGAATTAGGCAATATTTTTCCGTTTTCCACGTTTTTGTGAATTTTCAGTCCATGGGTTTTAATTCATATATATACGATAAATATGATGCAAACACATAATTGATTAGATAATAACCTTAAATACTTCATTTTCAATCATCTATTTGTTTCTCGTTAAAATACTGAGTAAGATATTGAAAAGGGGAGATGTTCGGTTTTTATTGCATATATCGACGTTTCAGCCGGATTAGAGCGGTTTTACGTGTACATCTTCCCTCGTTAATATAAACGGAAAATCAAGAACATTATAGTTAATTCTAATGAAAGCACATTGTTTTTTATCATTTATATTGGAAACAACATTGACATATGTCTTTTCTTGGAACTAAATAATACGAAACCTCGCTCTATGATTTGAAGTTAAAATCTTCAAATATGGTTATATAGTGACTTTTTTCACGTTTTTCATGTAGTTTGATATTACGTAAATATATTCATTTTTCCCAATATTTCGATACTATTTCATGTAGTATCACGATATGTGATTTGGCCTTCAAATCTCAGAATTTCGCATAATATTGCATTTTAGTCAAGTTTTTTTGCATTTTGTTTCGTACGAGAAATCTTCGAATATAGCAATATTTTGACGTTTATTATCTCCTTTTCCTTCATGTAATTTAAACAAAATATCATCGAATTAGGCAATATTTTGCCGTTATCTACGTTTTTGTGAATTTTCAGTCCATGGGTTTTAATTCATATATATACGATAAAAATAATGCAAACACATAATTAATTAGATAATAACCTTAAATACTTCATTTTCAATCATTTTTTTGTTTCTCGTTAAAATACTGAGTAAGATATTGAAAAAGGGAGATGTTCGGTTTTTATTGCATATATCGACGTTTCAGCCGGATTAGAGCGGTTTTACGTGTACATCTTCCATCGTTAATATAAACGGAAAATCAAGAACATTATAGTTAATTCTAATGAAAAAACATTGTTTTTTATCATTTGTATTGGAAACAACATTGTCATATGTCTTTTCTTGGATCTAAATAATACGAAACTTTGCTCTATGATTTGAAGTTAAAATCCTCAAATATGGTTATATAGTGACTTTTTTCACGTTTTTCATGTAGTTTGATATTACGTAAATATATTCATTTTTACCAATATTTCGATACTATTTCATGTAGTATCACGATATGTGATTTGGCCTTCAAATCTCAGAATTTCGCATAATATTGCATTTTAATCAAGTTTTTTTGCATTTTGCTTCGTACGAAAAATCATCGAATTTAGCAATATTTTAACGTTTATCATCTTCTTTTCCTTCATGTGATTTAAACAAAATATCATCGAATTAGGCAATATTTTGCCGTTATCTACGTTTTTGTGAATTTTCAGTCCATGGGTTTTAATTCATATATATACGATAAAAATGATGCAAACACATAATTGATTAGATAATAACCTTAAATACTTCATTTTCAATCATCTATTTGTTTCTTGGTAAAATACTGAGTATTGAATACTGAATATTGAAAAGGGGAGAAGTTCGGTTTTTATTGCATTTATCGACGTTTCAGCCGGATTAGAGCGGTTTTTCGTGTACATCTTCCCTCGGTAATATAAACGGAAAATCAAGAACATTTTAGTTATTTCTAATGAAAACACATTGTTTTTTATCATTTGTATTGGAAACAACATTGTCATATGTCTTTTCTAGGATCCAAATAATACGAAACCTCGCTCTATGATTTCAAGTTAAAATACTCAAATATGGTTAAATAGTGACTTTTTTCACGTTTGTCATGTAGTTTGATATTACGTAAATATATTCATTTTTACCAATATTTCGATACAATTTCATGTCGTATCACGATATGTGATTTGGCCTTGAAATCTCAGAATTTCATAATATTGCATTTTAAGCAAGTTTTCTTGCATTTTGTTTCGTTCGAAAAATCATCGAATTTAGCAATATTTTGACGTTTATCATCCCCTTTTCTTCATGTGATTTAAACAAAATATCATCGAATTAGGCAATATTTTGCCGTTTTCCACGTTTTTGTGAATTTTCAGTCCATGGGTATTAATTCATATATATACGATAAAAATGATGCAAACACATAATTAATTAGATAATAACCTTAAATACTTCATTTTCAATCACCTATTTGTTTCTCGTTAAAATACTGAGTAAGATATTGAGAAGGGGAGATGTTCGGTTTTTATTGCATATATCGACGTTTCAGCCGGATTAGAGCGGTTTTACGTGTACATCTTCCATCGTTAATATAAACGGAAAATCAAGAACATTATAGTTAATTCTAATGAAAACACATTGTTTTTTATCATTTGTATTGGAAACAACATTGTCATATGTCTTTTCTTGGATCTAAATAATACGAAACCTCGCTCTATGATTTGAAGTTAAAATCCTCAAATATGGTTATATAATGACTTTTTTCACGTTTTTCATGTAGTTTGATATGACGTAAATATATTCATTTTTACCAATATTTCGATACTTTTTCATGTAGTATCACGATATGTGATTTGGCCTTCAAATCTCAGAATTTCGCATAATATTGCATTTTAAGCAAGTTTTCTTGCATTTTGTTTCGTACGAAAAATCATCGAATATAGCAATATTTTGACGATTATCATCTCCTTTTCCTTCATGTGATTTAAACAAAATATCATCGAATTAGGCAATATTTTTCCGTTTTCCACGTTTTTGTGAATTTTCAGTGCATGGGTATTAATTCATATATATACGATAAAAATAATGCAAACACATAATTAATTAGATAATAACCTTAAATACTTCATTTTCAATCATTTTTTTGTTTCTCGTTAAAATACTGAGTAAGATATTGAAAAAGGGAGATGTTCGGTTTTTATTGCATATATCGACGTTTCAGCCGGATTAGAGCGGTTTTACGTGTACATCTTCCATCGTTAATATAAACGGAAAATCAAGAACATTATAGTTAATTCTAATGAAAAAACATTGTTTTTTATCATTTGTATTGGAAACAACATTGTCATATGTCTTTTCTTGGATCTAAATAATACGAAACCTCGCTCTATGATTTGAAGTTAAAATCCTCATATATGGTTATATAGTGACTTTTTTTACGTTTTTCATGTAGTTTGATATTACGTAAATATATTCATTTTTACCAATATTTCGATACTATTTCATGTAGTATCACGATATGTGATTTGGCCTTCAAATCTCAGAATTTCGCATAATATTGCATTTTAATCAAGTTTTCTTGCATTTTGCTTCGTACGAAAAATCATCGAACTTAGCAATATTTTAACGTTTATCATCTCCTTTTCCTTCATGTGATTTAAACAAAATATCATCGAATTAGGCAATATTTTTCCGTTTTCCACGTTTTTGTGAATTTTCAGTCCATGGGTTTTAATTCATATATATACGATAAATATGATGCAAACACATAATTGATTAGATAATAACCTTAAATACTTCATTTTCAATCATCTATTTGTTTCTCGTTAAAATACTGAGTAAGATATTGAAAAGGGGAGATGTTCGGTTTTTATTGCATATATCGACGTTTCAGCCGGATTAGAGCGGTTTTACGTGTACATCTTCCCTCGTTAATATAAACGGAAAATCAAGAACATTATAGTTAATTCTAATGAAAGCACATTGTTTTTTATCATTTATATTGGAAACAACATTGACATATGTCTTTTCTTGGAACTAAATAATACGAAACCTCGCTCTATGATTTGAAGTTAAAATCTTCAAATATGGTTATATAGTGACTTTTTTCACGTTTTTCATGTAGTTTGATATTACGTAAATATATTCATTTTTCCCAATATTTCGATACTATTTCATGTAGTATCACGATATGTGATTTGGCCTTCAAATCTCAGAATTTCGCATAATATTGCATTTTAATCAAGTTTTTTTGCATTTTGTTTCGTACGAGAAATCTTCGAATATAGCAATATTTTGACGTTTATTATCTCCTTTTCCTTCATGTAATTTAAACAAAATATCATCGAATTAGGCAATATTTTGCCGTTATCTACGTTTTTGTGAATTTTCAGTCCATGGGTTTTAATTCATATATATACGATAAAAATAATGCAAACACATAATTAATTAGATAATAACCTTAAATACTTCATTTTCAATCATTTTTTTGTTTCTCGTTAAAATACTGAGTAAGATATTGAAAAAGGGAGATGTTCGGTTTTTATTGCATATATCGACGTTTCAGCCGGATTAGAGCGGTTTTACGTGTACATCTTCCATCGTTAATATAAACGGAAAATCAAGAACATTATAGTTAATTCTAATGAAAAAACATTGTTTTTTATCATTTGTATTGGAAACAACATTGTCATATGTCTTTTCTTGGATCTAAATAATACGAAACCTCGCTCTATGATTTGAAGTTAAAATCCTCAAATATGGTTATATAATGACTTTTTTCACGTTTTTCATGTAGTTTGATATGACGTAAATATATTCATTTTTACCAATATTTCGATACTTTTTCATGTAGTATCACGATATGTGATTTGGCCTTCAAATCTCAGAATTTCGCATAATATTGCATTTTAAGCAAGTTTTCTTGCATTTTGTTTCGTACGAAAAATCATCGAATATAGCAATATTTTGACGTTTATCATCTCCTTTTCCTTCATGTGATTTAAACAAAATATCATCGAATTAGGCAATATTTTTCCGTTTTCCACGTTTTTGTGAATTTTCAGTCCATGGGTATTAATTCATATATACACGATAAAAATGATGCAAACACATAATTAATTAGATAATAACCTTAAATACTTCATTTTCAATCACCTATTTGTTTCTCGTTAAAATACTGAGTAAGATATTGAAAAGGGGAGATGTTCGGTTTTTATTGCATATATCGACGTTTCAGCCGGATTAGAGCGGTTTTACGTGTACATCTTCCATCGTTAATATAAACGGAAAATCAAGAACATTATAGTTAATTCTAATGAAAAAACATTGTTTTTTATCATTTGTATTGGAAACAACATTGTCATATGTCTTTTCTTGGATCTAAATAATACGAAACTTTGCTCTATGATTTGAAGTTAAAATCCTCAAATATGGTTATATAGTGACTTTTTTCACGTTTTTCATGTAGTTTGATATTACGTAAATATATTCATTTTTACCAATATTTCGATACTATTTCATGTAGTATCACGATATGTGATTTGGCCTTCAAATCTCAGAATTTCGCATAATATTGCATTTTAATCAAGTTTTTTTGCATTTTGCTTCGTACGAAAAATCATCGAATTTAGCAATATTTTAACGTTTATCATCTTCTTTTCCTTCATGTGATTTAAACAAAATATCATCGAATTAGGCAATATTTTGCCGTTATCTACATTTTTGTGAATTTTCAGTCCATGGGTTTTTATTCATATATATACGATAAAAATGATGCAAACACATAATTGATTAGATAATAACCTTAAATACTTCATTTTCAATCATCTATTTGTTTCTTGGTAAAATACTGAGTATTGAATACTGAATATTGAAAAGGGGAGAAGTTCGGTTTTTATTGCATTTATCGACGTTTCAGCCGGATTAGAGCGGTTTTTCGTGTACATCTTCCCTCGGTAATATAAACGGAAAATCAAGAACATTTTAGTTATTTCTAATGAAAACACATTGTTTTTTATCATTTGTATTGGAAACAACATTGTCATATGTCTTTTCTAGGATCCAAATAATACGAAATGATTTCTATGATTTCAAGTTAAAATACTCAAATATGGTTAAATAGTGACTTTTTTCACGTTTGTCATGTAGTTTGATATTACGTAAATATATTCATTTTTACCAATATTTCGATACAATTTCATGTCGTATCACGATATGTGATTTGGCCTTGAAATCTCAGAATTTCATAATATTGCATTTTAAGCAAGTTTTCTTGCATTTTGTTTCGTTCGAAAAATCATCGAATTTAGCAAACGAATTTTCCGTTTTCCACGTTTTTGTGAATTTTCAGTGCATGGGTATTAATTCATATATATACGATAAAAATAATGCAAACACATAATTAATTAGATAATAACCTTAAATACTTCATTTTCAATCATTTTTTTGTTTCTCGTTAAAATACTGAGTAAGATATTGAAAAAGGGAGATGTTCGGTTTTTATTGCATATATCGACGTTTCAGCCGGATTAGAGCGGTTTTACGTGTACATCTTCCATCGTTAATATAAACGGAAAATCAAGAACATTATAGTTAATTCTAATGAAAAAACATTGTTTTTTATCATTTGTATTGGAAACAACATTGTCATATGTCTTTTCTTGGATCTAAATAATACGAAACCTCGCTCTATGATTTGAAGTTAAAATCCTCATATATGGTTATATAGTGACTTTTTTTACGTTTTTCATGTAGTTTGATATTACGTAAATATATTCATTTTTACCAATATTTCGATACTATTTCATGTAGTATCACGATATGTGATTTGGCCTTCAAATCTCAGAATTTCGCATAATATTGCATTTTAATCAAGTTTTCTTGCATTTTGCTTCGTACGAAAAATCATCGAACTTAGCAATATTTTAACGTTTATCATCTCCTTTTCCTTCATGTGATTTAAACAAAATATCATCGAATTAGGCAATATTTTTCCGTTTTCCACGTTTTTGTGAATTTTCAGTCCATGGGTTTTAATTCATATATATACGATAAATATGATGCAAACACATAATTGATTAGATAATAACCTTAAATACTTCATTTTCAATCATCTATTTGTTTCTCGTTAAAATACTGAGTAAGATATTGAAAAGGGGAGATGTTCGGTTTTTATTGCATATATCGACGTTTCAGCCGGATTAGAGCGGTTTTACGTGTACATCTTCCCTCGTTAATATAAACGGAAAATCAAGAACATTATAGTTAATTCTAATGAAAGCACATTGTTTTTTATCATTTATATTGGAAACAACATTGACATATGTCTTTTCTTGGAACTAAATAATACGAAACCTCGCTCTATGATTTGAAGTTAAAATCTTCAAATATGGTTATATAGTGACTTTTTTCACGTTTTTCATATCATCCCCTTTTCTTCATGTGATTTAAACAAAATATCATCGAATTAGGCAATATTTTGCCGTTTTCCACGTTTTTGTGAATTTTCAGTCCATGGGTATTAATTCATATATATACGATAAAAATGATGCAAACACATAATTAATTAGATAATAACCTTAAATACTTCATTTTCAATCACCTATTTGTTTCTCGTTAAAATACTGAGTAAGATATTGAAAAGGGGAGATGTTCGGTTTTTATTGCATATATCGACGTTTCAGCCGGATTAGAGCGGTTTTACGTGTACATCTTCCATCGTTAATATAAACGGAAAATCAAGAACATTATAGTTAATTCTAATGAAAAAACATTGTTTTTTATCATTTGTATTGGAAACAACATTGTCATATGTCTTTTCTTGGATCTAAATAATACGAAACCTCGCTCTATGATTTGAAGTTAAAATCCTCAAATATGGTTATATAGTGACTTTTTTCACGTTTTTCATGTAGTTTGATATTACGTAAATATATTCATTTTTACCAATATTTCGATACAATTTCATGTCGTATCACGATATGTGATTTGGCCTTGAAATCTCAGAATTTCATAATATTGCATTTTAAGCAAGTTTTCTTGCATTTTGTTTCGTTCGAAAAATCATCGAATTTAGCAATATTTTGACGTTGATCATCCCCTTTTCTTCATGTGATTTAAACAAAATATCATCAAATTAGGCAATATTTTGCCGTTTTCCACGTTTTTGTGAATTTTCAGTCCATGGGTATTAATTCATATATATACGATAAAAATGATGCAAACACATAATTAATTAGATAATAACCTTAAATACTTCATTTTCAATCACCTATTTGTTTCTCGTTAAAATACTGAGTAAGATATTGAAAAGGGGAGATGTTCGGTTTTTATTGCATATATCGACGTTTCAGCCGGATTAGAGCGGTTTTACGTGTACATCTTCCATCGTTAATATAAACGGAAAATCAAGAACATTATAGTTAATTCTAATGAAAAAACATTGTTTTTTATCATTTGTATTGGAAACAACATTGTCATATGTCTTTTCTTGGATCTAAATAATACGAAACCTCGCTCTATGATTTGAAGTTAAAATCCTCATATATGGTTATATAGTGACTTTTTTCACGTTTTTCATGTAGTTTGATATTACGTAAATATATTCATTTTTCCCAATATTTCGATACTATTTCATGTAGTATCACGATATGTGATTTGGCCTTCAAATCTCAGAATTTCGCATAATATTGCATTTTAATCAAGTTATTTTGCATT
The DNA here is from genome assembly GCF_040958095.1 of Procambarus clarkii. Taxonomy (NCBI): domain Eukaryota; kingdom Metazoa; phylum Arthropoda; class Malacostraca; order Decapoda; family Cambaridae; genus Procambarus; species Procambarus clarkii. The sequence goes on along the minus strand of NW_027189445.1, from coordinate 31,652 downwards.
TTGTTTCGTACGAGAAATCTTCGAATATAGCAATATTTTGACGTTTATTATCTCCTTTTCCTTCATGTAATTTAAACAAAATATCATCGAATTAGGCAATATTTTGCCGTTATCTACGTTTTTGTGAATTTTCAGTCCATGGGTTTTAATTCATATATATACGATAAAAATAATGCAAACACATAATTAATTAGATAATAACCTTAAATACTTCATTTTCAATCATTTTTTTGTTTCTCGTTAAAATACTGAGTAAGATATTGAAAAAGGGAGATGTTCGGTTTTTATTGCATATATCGACGTTTCAGCCGGATTAGAGCGGTTTTACGTGTACATCTTCCATCGTTAATATAAACGGAAAATCAAGAACATTATAGTTAATTCTAATGAAAAAACATTGTTTTTTATCATTTGTATTGGAAACAACATTGTCATATGTCTTTTCTTGGATCTAAATAATACGAAACTTTGCTCTATGATTTGAAGTTAAAATCCTCAAATATGGTTATATAGTGACTTTTTTCACGTTTTTCATGTAGTTTGATATTACGTAAATATATTCATTTTTACCAATATTTCGATACTATTTCATGTAGTATCACGATATGTGATTTGGCCTTGAAATCTCAGAATTTCATAACATTGCATTTTAAGCAAGTTTTCTTGCATTTTGTTTCGTTCGAAAAATCATCGAATTTAGCAATATATTGACGTTTATCATCCCCTTTTCCTTCATGTGATTTAAACAAAATATCATCGAATTAGGCAATATTTTGCCGTTTTCCACGTTTTTGTGAATTTTCCGTCCATGGGTATTAATTCATATATATATACGATAAAAATGATGCAGACACATAATTGATTAGATAATAACCTTAAATACTTCATTTTCAATCATCTATTTGTTTCTCGTTAAAATACTGAGTAAGATATTGAAAAGGGGAGAAGTTCGGTTTTTATTGCATATATCGACGTTTCAGCCGGATTAGAGCGGTTTTACGTGTACATCTTCCATCGTTAATATAAACGGAAAATCAAGAACATTATAGTTAATTCTAATGAAAAAACATTGTTTTTTATCATTTGTATTGGAAACAACATTGTCATATGTCTTTTCTTGGATCTAAATAATACGAAACTTTGCTCTATGATTTGAAGTTAAAATCCTCAAATATGGTTATATAGTGACTTTTTTCACGTTTTTCATGTAGTTTGATATTACGTAAATATATTCATTTTTACCAATATTTCGATACTATTTCATGTAGTATCACGATATGTGATTTGGCCTTGAAATCTCAGAATTTCATAACATTGCATTTTAAGCAAGTTTTCTTGCATTTTGTTTCGTTCGAAAAATCATCGAATTTAGCAATATATTGACGTTTATCATCCCCTTTTCCTTCATGTGATTTAAACAAAATATCATCGAATTAGGCAATATTTTGCCGTTTTCCACGTTTTTGTGAATTTTCCGTCCATGGGTATTAATTCATATATATATACGATAAAAATGATGCAGACACATAATTGATTAGATAATAACCTTAAATACTTCATTTTCAATCATCTATTTGTTTCTCGTTAAAATACTGAGTAAGATATTGAAAAGGGGAGAAGTTCGGTTTTTATTGCATATATCGACGTTTCAGCCGGATTAGAGCGGTTTTACGTGTACATCTTCCATCGTTAATATAAACGGAAAATCAAGAACATTATAGTTAATTCTAATGAAAACACATTGTTTTTTATCATTTGTATTGGAAACAACATTGTCATATGTCTTTTCTTGGATCTAAATAATACGAAACCTCGCTCTATGATTTGAAGTTAAAATCCTCAAATATGGTTATATAATGACTTTTTTCACGTTTTTCATGTAGTTTGATATGACGTAAAAATATTCATTTTTACCAATATTTCGATACTTTTTCATGTAGTATCACGATATGTGATTTGGCCTTCAAATCTCAGAATTTCGCATAATATTGCATTTTAAGCAAGTTTTCTTGCATTTTGTTTCGTACGAAAAATCATCGAATATAGCAATATTTTGACGTTTATCATCTCCTTTTCCTTCATGTGATTTAAACAAAATATCATCGAATTAGGCAATATTTTTCCGTTTTCCACGTTTTTGTGAATTTTCAGTGCATGGGTATTAATTCATATATATACGATAAAAATAATGCAAACACATAATTAATTAGATAATAACCTTAAATACTTCATTTTCAATCATTTTTTTGTTTCTCGTTAAAATACTGAGTAAGATATTGAAAAAGGGAGATGTTCGGTTTTTATTGCATATATCGACGTTTCAGCCGGATTAGAGCGGTTTTACGTGTACATCTTCCATCGTTAATATAAACGGAAAATCAAGAACATTATAGTTAATTCTAATGAAAAAACATTGTTTTTTATCATTTGTATTGGAAACAACATTGTCATATGTCTTTTCTTGGATCTAAATAATACGAAACTTTGCTCTATGATTTGAAGTTAAAATCCTCAAATATGGTTATATAGTGACTTTTTTCACGTTTTTCATGTAGTTTGATATTACGTAAATATATTCATTTTTACCAATATTTCGATACTATTTCATGTAGTATCACGATATGTGATTTGGCCTTCAAATCTCAGAATTTCGCATAATATTGCATTTTAATCAAGTTTTTTTGCATTTTGCTTCGTACGAAAAATCATCGAATTTAGCAATATTTTAACGTTTATCATCTTCTTTTCCTTCATGTGATTTAAACAAAATATCATCGAATTAGGCAATATTTTGCCGTTATCTACGTTTTTGTGAATTTTCAGTCCATGGGTTTTAATTCATATATATACGATAAAAATGATGCAAACACATAATTGATTAGATAATAACCTTAAATACTTCATTTTCAATCATCTATTTGTTTCTTGGTAAAATACTGAGTATTGAATACTGAATATTGAAAAGGGGAGAAGTTCGGTTTTTATTGCATTTATCGACGTTTCAGCCGGATTAGAGCGGTTTTTCGTGTACATCTTCCCTCGGTAATATAAACGGAAAATCAAGAACATTTTAGTTATTTCTAATGAAAACACATTGTTTTTTATCATTTGTATTGGAAACAACATTGTCATATGTCTTTTCTAGGATCCAAATAATACGAAACCTCGCTCTATGATTTCAAGTTAAAATACTCAAATATGGTTAAATAGTGACTTTTTTCACGTTTGTCATGTAGTTTGATATTACGTAAATATATTCATTTTTACCAATATTTCGATACAATTTCATGTCGTATCACGATATGTGATTTGGCCTTGAAATCTCAGAATTTCATAATATTGCATTTTAAGCAAGTTTTCTTGCATTTTGTTTCGTTCGAAAAATCATCGAATTTAGCAATATTTTGACGTTGATCATCCCCTTTTCTTCATGTGATTTAAACAAAATATCATCAAATTAGGCAATATTTTGCCGTTTTCCACGTTTTTGTGAATTTTCAGTCCATGGGTATTAATTCATATATATACGATAAAAATGATGCAAACACATAATTAATTAGATAATAACCTTAAATACTTCATTTTCAATCACCTATTTGTTTCTCGTTAAAATACTGAGTAAGATGTGAAAGGGGGAGATGTACTGAAAATACTGAAAAGGGGAGATGTTCGGTTTTTATTGCATATATCGACGTTTCAGCCGGATTAGAGCGGTTTTACGTGTACATCTTCCATCGTTAATATAAACGGAAAATCAAGAACATTATAGTTAATTCTAATGAAAAAACATTGTTTTTTATCATTTGTATTGGAAACAACATTGTCATATGTCTTTTCTTGGATCTAAATAATACGAAACCTCGCTCTATGATTTGAAGTTAAAATCCTCATATATGGTTATATAGTGACTTTTTTTACGTTTTTCATGTAGTTTGATATTACGTAAATATATTCATTTTTACCAATATTTCGATACTATTTCATGTAGTATCACGATATGTGATTTGGCCTTCAAATCTCAGAATTTCGCATAATATTGCATTTTAATCAAGTTTTCTTGCATTTTGCTTCGTACGAAAAATCATCGAACTTAGCAATATTTTAACGTTTATCATCTCCTTTTCCTTCATGTGATTTAAACAAAATATCATCGAATTAGGCAATATTTTTCCGTTTTCCACGTTTTTGTGAATTTTCAGTCCATGGGTTTTAATTCATATATATACGATAAATATGATGCAAACACATAATTGATTAGATAATAACCTTAAATACTTCATTTTCAATCATCTATTTGTTTCTCGTTAAAATACTGAGTAAGATATTGAAAAGGGGAGATGTTCGGTTTTTATTGCATATATCGACGTTTCAGCCGGATTAGAGCGGTTTTACGTGTACATCTTCCCTCGTTAATATAAACGGAAAATCAAGAACATTATAGTTAATTCTAATGAAAGCACATTGTTTTTTATCATTTATATTGGAAACAACATTGACATATGTCTTTTCTTGGAACTAAATAATACGAAACCTCGCTCTATGATTTGAAGTTAAAATCTTCAAATATGGTTATATAGTGACTTTTTTCACGTTTTTCATGTAGTTTGATATTACGTAAATATATTCATTTTTCCCAATATTTCGATACTATTTCATGTAGTATCACGATATGTGATTTGGCCTTCAAATCTCAGAATTTCGCATAATATTGCATTTTAGTCAAGTTTTTTTGCATTTTGTTTCGTACGAGAAATCTTCGAATATAGCAATATTTTGACGTTTATTATCTCCTTTTCCTTCATGTAATTTAAACAAAATATCATCGAATTAGGCAATATTTTGCCGTTATCTACGTTTTTGTGAATTTTCAGTCCATGGGTTTTAATTCATATATATACGATAAAAATAATGCAAACACATAATTAATTAGATAATAACCTTAAATACTTCATTTTCAATCATTTTTTTGTTTCTCGTTAAAATACTGAGTAAGATATTGAAAAAGGGAGATGTTCGGTTTTTATTGCATATATCGACGTTTCAGCCGGATTAGAGCGGTTTTACGTGTACATCTTCCATCGTTAATATAAACGGAAAATCAAGAACATTATAGTTAATTCTAATGAAAAAACATTGTTTTTTATCATTTGTATTGGAAACAACATTGTCATATGTCTTTTCTTGGATCTAAATAATACGAAACTTTGCTCTATGATTTGAAGTTAAAATCCTCAAATATGGTTATATAGTGACTTTTTTCACGTTTTTCATGTAGTTTGATATTACGTAAATATATTCATTTTTACCAATATTTCGATACTATTTCATGTAGTATCACGATATGTGATTTGGCCTTCAAATCTCAGAATTTCGCATAATATTGCATTTTAATCAAGTTTTTTTGCATTTTGCTTCGTACGAAAAATCATCGAATTTAGCAATATTTTAACGTTTATCATCTTCTTTTCCTTCATGTGATTTAAACAAAATATCATCGAATTAGGCAATATTTTGCCGTTATCTACGTTTTTGTGAATTTTCAGTCCATGGGTTTTAATTCATATATATACGATAAAAATGATGCAAACACATAATTGATTAGATAATAACCTTAAATACTTCATTTTCAATCATCTATTTGTTTCTTGGTAAAATACTGAGTATTGAATACTGAATATTGAAAAGGGGAGAAGTTCGGTTTTTATTGCATTTATCGACGTTTCAGCCGGATTAGAGCGGTTTTTCGTGTACATCTTCCCTCGGTAATATAAACGGAAAATCAAGAACATTTTAGTTATTTCTAATGAAAACACATTGTTTTTTATCATTTGTATTGGAAACAACATTGTCATATGTCTTTTCTAGGATCCAAATAATACGAAACCTCGCTCTATGATTTCAAGTTAAAATACTCAAATATGGTTAAATAGTGACTTTTTTCACGTTTGTCATGTAGTTTGATATTACGTAAATATATTCATTTTTACCAATATTTCGATACAATTTCATGTCGTATCACGATATGTGATTTGGCCTTGAAATCTCAGAATTTCATAATATTGCATTTTAAGCAAGTTTTCTTGCATTTTGTTTCGTTCGAAAAATCATCGAATTTAGCAATATTTTGACGTTTATCATCCCCTTTTCTTCATGTGATTTAAACAAAATATCATCGAATTAGGCAATATTTTGCCGTTTTCCACGTTTTTGTGAATTTTCAGTCCATGGGTATTAATTCATATATATACGATAAAAATGATGCAAACACATAATTAATTAGATAATAACCTTAAATACTTCATTTTCAATCACCTATTTGTTTCTCGTTAAAATACTGAGTAAGATATTGAGAAGGGGAGATGTTCGGTTTTTATTGCATATATCGACGTTTCAGCCGGATTAGAGCGGTTTTACGTGTACATCTTCCATCGTTAATATAAACGGAAAATCAAGAACATTATAGTTAATTCTAATGAAAACACATTGTTTTTTATCATTTGTATTGGAAACAACATTGTCATATGTCTTTTCTTGGATCTAAATAATACGAAACCTCGCTCTATGATTTGAAGTTAAAATCCTCAAATATGGTTATATAATGACTTTTTTCACGTTTTTCATGTAGTTTGATATGACGTAAATATATTCATTTTTACCAATATTTCGATACTTTTTCATGTAGTATCACGATATGTGATTTGGCCTTCAAATCTCAGAATTTCGCATAATATTGCATTTTAAGCAAGTTTTCTTGCATTTTGTTTCGTACGAAAAATCATCGAATATAGCAATATTTTGACGATTATCATCTCCTTTTCCTTCATGTGATTTAAACAAAATATCATCGAATTAGGCAATATTTTTCCGTTTTCCACGTTTTTGTGAATTTTCAGTGCATGGGTATTAATTCATATATATACGATAAAAATAATGCAAACACATAATTAATTAGATAATAACCTTAAATACTTCATTTTCAATCATTTTTTTGTTTCTCGTTAAAATACTGAGTAAGATATTGAAAAAGGGAGATGTTCGGTTTTTATTGCATATATCGACGTTTCAGCCGGATTAGAGCGGTTTTACGTGTACATCTTCCATCGTTAATATAAACGGAAAATCAAGAACATTATAGTTAATTCTAATGAAAAAACATTGTTTTTTATCATTTGTATTGGAAACAACATTGTCATATGTCTTTTCTTGGATCTAAATAATACGAAACCTCGCTCTATGATTTGAAGTTAAAATCCTCATATATGGTTATATAGTGACTTTTTTTACGTTTTTCATGTAGTTTGATATTACGTAAATATATTCATTTTTACCAATATTTCGATACTATTTCATGTAGTATCACGATATGTGATTTGGCCTTCAAATCTCAGAATTTCGCATAATATTGCATTTTAATCAAGTTTTCTTGCATTTTGCTTCGTACGAAAAATCATCGAACTTAGCAATATTTTAACGTTTATCATCTCCTTTTCCTTCATGTGATTTAAACAAAATATCATCGAATTAGGCAATATTTTTCCGTTTTCCACGTTTTTGTGAATTTTCAGTCCATGGGTTTTAATTCATATATATACGATAAATATGATGCAAACACATAATTGATTAGATAATAACCTTAAATACTTCATTTTCAATCATCTATTTGTTTCTCGTTAAAATACTGAGTAAGATATTGAAAAGGGGAGATGTTCGGTTTTTATTGCATATATCGACGTTTCAGCCGGATTAGAGCGGTTTTACGTGTACATCTTCCCTCGTTAATATAAACGGAAAATCAAGAACATTATAGTTAATTCTAATGAAAGCACATTGTTTTTTATCATTTATATTGGAAACAACATTGACATATGTCTTTTCTTGGAACTAAATAATACGAAACCTCGCTCTATGATTTGAAGTTAAAATCTTCAAATATGGTTATATAGTGACTTTTTTCACGTTTTTCATGTAGTTTGATATTACGTAAATATATTCATTTTTCCCAATATTTCGATACTATTTCATGTAGTATCACGATATGTGATTTGGCCTTCAAATCTCAGAATTTCGCATAATATTGCATTTTAATCAAGTTTTTTTGCATTTTGTTTCGTACGAGAAATCTTCGAATATAGCAATATTTTGACGTTTATTATCTCCTTTTCCTTCATGTAATTTAAACAAAATATCATCGAATTAGGCAATATTTTGCCGTTATCTACGTTTTTGTGAATTTTCAGTCCATGGGTTTTAATTCATATATATACGATAAAAATAATGCAAACACATAATTAATTAGATAATAACCTTAAATACTTCATTTTCAATCATTTTTTTGTTTCTCGTTAAAATACTGAGTAAGATATTGAAAAAGGGAGATGTTCGGTTTTTATTGCATATATCGACGTTTCAGCCGGATTAGAGCGGTTTTACGTGTACATCTTCCATCGTTAATATAAACGGAAAATCAAGAACATTATAGTTAATTCTAATGAAAAAACATTGTTTTTTATCATTTGTATTGGAAACAACATTGTCATATGTCTTTTCTTGGATCTAAATAATACGAAACCTCGCTCTATGATTTGAAGTTAAAATCCTCAAATATGGTTATATAATGACTTTTTTCACGTTTTTCATGTAGTTTGATATGACGTAAATATATTCATTTTTACCAATATTTCGATACTTTTTCATGTAGTATCACGATATGTGATTTGGCCTTCAAATCTCAGAATTTCGCATAATATTGCATTTTAAGCAAGTTTTCTTGCATTTTGTTTCGTACGAAAAATCATCGAATATAGCAATATTTTGACGTTTATCATCTCCTTTTCCTTCATGTGATTTAAACAAAATATCATCGAATTAGGCAATATTTTTCCGTTTTCCACGTTTTTGTGAATTTTCAGTCCATGGGTATTAATTCATATATACACGATAAAAATGATGCAAACACATAATTAATTAGATAATAACCTTAAATACTTCATTTTCAATCACCTATTTGTTTCTCGTTAAAATACTGAGTAAGATATTGAAAAGGGGAGATGTTCGGTTTTTATTGCATATATCGACGTTTCAGCCGGATTAGAGCGGTTTTACGTGTACATCTTCCATCGTTAATATAAACGGAAAATCAAGAACATTATAGTTAATTCTAATGAAAAAACATTGTTTTTTATCATTTGTATTGGAAACAACATTGTCATATGTCTTTTCTTGGATCTAAATAATACGAAACTTTGCTCTATGATTTGAAGTTAAAATCCTCAAATATGGTTATATAGTGACTTTTTTCACGTTTTTCATGTAGTTTGATATTACGTAAATATATTCATTTTTACCAATATTTCGATACTATTTCATGTAGTATCACGATATGTGATTTGGCCTTCAAATCTCAGAATTTCGCATAATATTGCATTTTAATCAAGTTTTTTTGCATTTTGCTTCGTACGAAAAATCATCGAATTTAGCAATATTTTAACGTTTATCATCTTCTTTTCCTTCATGTGATTTAAACAAAATATCATCGAATTAGGCAATATTTTGCCGTTATCTACATTTTTGTGAATTTTCAGTCCATGGGTTTTTATTCATATATATACGATAAAAATGATGCAAACACATAATTGATTAGATAATAACCTTAAATACTTCATTTTCAATCATCTATTTGTTTCTTGGTAAAATACTGAGTATTGAATACTGAATATTGAAAAGGGGAGAAGTTCGGTTTTTATTGCATTTATCGACGTTTCAGCCGGATTAGAGCGGTTTTTCGTGTACATCTTCCCTCGGTAATATAAACGGAAAATCAAGAACATTTTAGTTATTTCTAATGAAAACACATTGTTTTTTATCATTTGTATTGGAAACAACATTGTCATATGTCTTTTCTAGGATCCAAATAATACGAAATGATTTCTATGATTTCAAGTTAAAATACTCAAATATGGTTAAATAGTGACTTTTTTCACGTTTGTCATGTAGTTTGATATTACGTAAATATATTCATTTTTACCAATATTTCGATACAATTTCATGTCGTATCACGATATGTGATTTGGCCTTGAAATCTCAGAATTTCATAATATTGCATTTTAAGCAAGTTTTCTTGCATTTTGTTTCGTTCGAAAAATCATCGAATTTAGCAAACGAATTTTCCGTTTTCCACGTTTTTGTGAATTTTCAGTGCATGGGTATTAATTCATATATATACGATAAAAATAATGCAAACACATAATTAATTAGATAATAACCTTAAATACTTCATTTTCAATCATTTTTTTGTTTCTCGTTAAAATACTGAGTAAGATATTGAAAAAGGGAGATGTTCGGTTTTTATTGCATATATCGACGTTTCAGCCGGATTAGAGCGGTTTTACGTGTACATCTTCCATCGTTAATATAAACGGAAAATCAAGAACATTATAGTTAATTCTAATGAAAAAACATTGTTTTTTATCATTTGTATTGGAAACAACATTGTCATATGTCTTTTCTTGGATCTAAATAATACGAAACCTCGCTCTATGATTTGAAGTTAAAATCCTCATATATGGTTATATAGTGACTTTTTTTACGTTTTTCATGTAGTTTGATATTACGTAAATATATTCATTTTTACCAATATTTCGATACTATTTCATGTAGTATCACGATATGTGATTTGGCCTTCAAATCTCAGAATTTCGCATAATATTGCATTTTAATCAAGTTTTCTTGCATTTTGCTTCGTACGAAAAATCATCGAACTTAGCAATATTTTAACGTTTATCATCTCCTTTTCCTTCATGTGATTTAAACAAAATATCATCGAATTAGGCAATATTTTTCCGTTTTCCACGTTTTTGTGAATTTTCAGTCCATGGGTTTTAATTCATATATATACGATAAATATGATGCAAACACATAATTGATTAGATAATAACCTTAAATACTTCATTTTCAATCATCTATTTGTTTCTCGTTAAAATACTGAGTAAGATATTGAAAAGGGGAGATGTTCGGTTTTTATTGCATATATCGACGTTTCAGCCGGATTAGAGCGGTTTTACGTGTACATCTTCCCTCGTTAATATAAACGGAAAATCAAGAACATTATAGTTAATTCTAATGAAAGCACATTGTTTTTTATCATTTATATTGGAAACAACATTGACATATGTCTTTTCTTGGAACTAAATAATACGAAACCTCGCTCTATGATTTGAAGTTAAAATCTTCAAATATGGTTATATAGTGACTTTTTTCACGTTTTTCATGTAGTTTGATATTACGTAAATATATTCATTTTTCCCAATATTTCGATACTATTTCATGTAGTATCACGATATGTGATTTGGCCTTCAAATCTCAGAATTTCGCATAATATTGCATTTTAATCAAGTTTTTTTGCATTTTGTTTCGTACGAGAAATCTGCGAATATAGCAATATTTTGACGTTTATTATCTCCTTTTCCTTCATGTAATTTAAACAAAATATCATCGAATTAGGCAATATTTTGCCGTTATCTACGTTTTTGTGAATTTTCAGTCCATGGGTTTTAATTCATATATATACGATAAAAATAATGCAAACACATAATTAATTAGATAATAACCTTAAATACTTCATTTTCAATCATTTTTTTGTTTCTCGTTAAAATACTGAGTAAGATATTGAAAAAGGGAGATGTTCGGTTTTTATTGCATATATCGACGTTTCAGCCGGATTAGAGCGGTTTTACGTGTACATCTTCCATCGTTAATATAAACGGAAAATCAAGAACATTATAGTTAATTCTAATGAAAAAAACATTGTTTTTTATCATTTGTATTGGAAACAACATTGTCATATGTCTTTTCTTGGATCTAAATAATACGAAACTTTGCTCTATGATTTGAAGTTAAAATCCTCAAATATGGTTATATAGTGACTTTTTTCACGTTTTTCATGTAGTTTGATATTACGTAAATATATTCATTTTTACCAATATTTCGATACTATTTCATGTAGTATCACGATATGTGATTTGGCCTTCAAATCTCAGAATTTCGCATAATATTGCATTTTAATCAAGTTTTTTTGCATTTTGCTTCGTACGAAAAATCATCGAATTTAGCAATATTTTAACGTTTATCATCTTCTTTTCCTTCATGTGATTTAAACAAAATATCATCGAATTAGGCAATATTTTGCCGTTATCTACGTTTTTGTGAATTTTCATTCCATGGGTTTTAATTCATATATATACGATAAAAATGATGCAAACACATAATTGATTAGATAATAACCTTAAATACTTCATTTTCAATCATCTATTTGTTTCTTGGTAAAATACTGAGTATTGAATACTGAATATTGAAAAGGGGAGAAGTTCGGTTTTTATTGCATTTATCGACGTTTCAGCCGGATTAGAGCGGTTTTTCGTGTACATCTTCCCTCGGTAATATAAACGGAAAATCAAGAACATTTTAGTTATTTCTAATGAAAACACATTGTTTTTTATCATTTGTATTGGAAACAACATTGTCATATGTCTTTTCTAGGATCCAAATAATACGAAACCTCGCTCTATGATTTCAAGTTAAAATACTCAAATATGGTTAAATAGTGACTTTTTTCACGTTTGTCATGTAGTTTGATATTACGTAAATATATTCATTTTTACCAATATTTCGATACAATTTCATGTCGTATCACGATATGTGATTTGGCCTTGAAATCTCAGAATTTCATATTGCATTTTAAGCAAGTTTTCTTGCATTTTGTTTCGTTCGAAAAATCATCGAATTTAGCAATATTTTGACGTTTATCATCCCCTTTTCTTCATGTGATTTAAACAAAATATCATCGAATTAGGCAATATTTTGCCGTTTTCCACGTTTTTGTGAATTTTCAGTCCATGGGTATTAATTCATATATATACGATAAAAATGATGCAAACACATAATTAATTAGATAATAACCTTAAATACTTCATTTTCAATCACCTATTTGTTTCTCGTTAAAATACTGAGTAAGATATTGAGAAGGGGAGATGTTCGGTTTTTATTGCATATATCGACGTTTCAGCCGGATTAGAGCGGTTTTACGTGTACATCTTCCATCGTTAATATAAACGGAAAATCAAGAACATTATAGTTAATTCTAATGAAAAAACATTGTTTTTTATCATTTGTATTGGAAACAACATTGTCATATGTCTTTTCTTGGATCTAAATAATACGAAACCTCGCTCTATGATTTGAAGTTAAAATCCTCATATATGGTTATATAGTGACTTTTTTTACGTTTTTCATGTAGTTTGATATTACGTAAATATATTCATTTTTACCAATATTTCGATACTATTTCATGTAGTATCACGATATGTGATTTGGCCTTCAAATCTCAGAATTTCGCATAATATTGCATTTTAATCAAGTTTTCTTGCATTTTGCTTCGTACGAAAAATCATCGAATTTAGCAATATTTTAACGTTTATCATCTCCTTTTCCTTCATGTGATTTAAACAAAATATCATCGAATTAGGCAATATTTTTCCGTTTTCCACGTTTTTGTGAATTTTCAGTCCATGGGTTTTAATTCATATATATACGATAAATATGATGCAAACACATAATTGATTAGATAATAACCTTAAATACTTCATTTTCAATCATCTATTTGTTTCTCGTTAAAATACTGAGTAAGATATTGAAAAGGGGAGATGTTCGGTTTTTATTGCATATATCGACGTTTCAGCCGGATTAGAGCGGTTTTACGTGTACATCTTCCCTCGTTAATATAAACGGAAAATCAAGAACATTATAGTTAATTCTAATGAAAGCACATTGTTTTTTATCATTTATATTGGAAACAACATTGACATATGTCTTTTCTTGGAACTAAATAATACGAAACCTCGCTCTATGATTTGAAGTTAAAATCTTCAAATATGGTTATATAGTGACTTTTTTCACGTTTTTCATGTAGTTTGATATTACGTAAATATATTCATTTTTCCCAATATTTCGATACTATTTCATGTAGTATCACGATATGTGATTTGGCCTTCAAATCTCAGAATTTCGCATAATATTGCATTTTAATCAAGTTTTTTTGCATTTTGTTTCGTACGAGAAATCTTCGAATATAGCAATATTTTGACGTTTATTATCTCCTTTTCCTTCATGTAATTTAAACAAAATATCATCGAATTAGGCAATATTTTGCCGTTATCTACGTTTTTGTGAATTTTCAGTCCATGGGTTTTAATTCATATATATACGATAAAAATGATGCAAACACATAATTGATTAGATAATAACCTTAAATACTTCATTTTCAATCATCTATTTGTTTCTTGGTAAAATACTGAGTATTGAATACTGAATATTGAAAAGGGGAGAAGTTCGGTTTTTATTGCATTTATCGACGTTTCAGCCGGATTAGAGCGGTTTTACGTGTACATCTTCCCTCGGTAATAAAAACGGAAAATCAAGAACATTTTAGTTATTTCTAATGAAAACACATTGTTTTTTATCATTTGTATTGGAAACAACATTGTCATATGTCTTTTCTTGGATCCAAATAATACGAAACCTCGCTCTATGATTTCAAGTTAAAATACTCAAATATGGTTAAATAGTGACTTTTTTCACGTTTGTCATGTAGTTTGATATTACGTAAATATATTCATTTTTACCAATATTTCGATACAATTTCATGTAGTATCACGATATGTGATTTGGCCTTGAAATTTCAGAATTTCATAATATTGCATTTTAAGCAAGTTTTCTTGCATTTTGTTTCGTTCGAAAAATCATCGAATTTAGCAATATTTTGACGTTTATCATCCCCTTTTCTTCATGTGATTTAAACAAAATATCATCGAATTAGGCAATATTTTGCCGTTTTCCACGTTTTTGTGAATTTTCAGTCCATGGGTATTAATTCATATATATACGATAAAAATGATGCAAACACATAATTAATTAGATAATAACCTTAAATACTTCATTTTCAATCACCTATTTGTTTCTCGTTAAAATACTGAGTAAGATATTGAAAAGGGGAGATGTTCGGTTTTTATTGCATATATCGACGTTTCAGCCGGATTAGAGCGGTTTTACGTGTACATCTTCCATCGTTAATATAAACGGAAAATCAAGAACATTATAGTTAATTCTAATGAAAAAACATTTTTTTTTTATCATTTGTATTGGAAACAACATTGTCATATGTCTTTTCTTGGATCTAAATAATACGAAACCTCGCTCTATGATTTGAAGTTAAAATCCTCAAATATGGTTATATAGTGACTTTTTTCACGTTTTTCATGTAGTTTGATATTACGTAAATATATTCATTTTTACCAATATTTCGATACTATTTCATGTAGTATCACGATATGTGATTTGGCCTTCAAATCTCAGAATTTCGCATAATATTGCATTTTAATCAAGTTTTTTTGCATTTTGCTTCGTACGAAAAATCATCGAATTTAGCAATATTTTAACGTTTATCATCTTCTTTTCCTTCATGTGATTTAAACAAAATATCATCGAATTAGGCAATATTTTGCCGTTATCTACGTTTTTGTGAATTTTCATTCCATGGGTTTTAATTCATATATATACGATAAAAATGATGCAAACACATAATTGATTAGATAATAACCTTAAATACTTCATTTTCAATCATCTTTTTGTTTCTTGGTAAAATATTGAGTATTGAATACTGAATATTGAAAAGGGGAGAAGTTCGGTTTTTATTGCATTTATCGACGTTTCAGCCGGATTAGAGCGGTTTTTCGTGTACATCTTCCCTCGGTAATATAAACGGAAAATCAAGAACATTTTAGTTATTTCTAATGAAAACACATTGTTTTTTATCATTTGTATTGGAAACAACATTGTCATATGTCTTTTCTAGGATCCAAATAATACGAAACCTCGCTCTATGATTTCAAGTTAAAATACTCAAATATGGTTAAATAGTGACTTTTTTCACGTTTGTCATGTAGTTTGATATTACGTAAATATATTCATTTTTACCAATATTTCGATACAATTTCATGTAGTATCACGATATGTGATTTGGCCTTGAAATCTCAGAATTTCATAATATTGCATTTTAAGCAAGTTTTCTTGCATTTTGTTTCGTTCGAAAAATCATCGAATTTAGCAATATTTTGACGTTTATCATCCCCTTTTCTTCATGTGATTTAAACAAAATATCATCGAATTAGGCAATATTTTGCCGTTTTCCACGTTTTTGTGAATTTTCAGTCCATGGGTATTAATTCATATATATACGATAAAAATGATGCAAACACATAATTAATTAGATAATAACCTTAAATACTTCATTTTCAATCACCTATTTGTTTCTCGTTAAAATACTGAGTAAGATATTGAAAAGGGGAGATGTTCGGTTTTTATTGCATATATCGACGTTTCAGCCGGATTAGAGCGGTTTTACGTGTACATCTTCCATCGTTAATATAAACGGAAAATCAAGAACATTATAGTTAATTCTAATGAAAAAACATTGTTTTTTATCATTTGTATTGGAAACAACATTGTCATATGTCTTTTCTTGGATCTAAATAATACGAAACCTCGCTCTATGATTTGAAGTTAAAATCCTCAAATATGGTTAAATAGTGACTTTTTTTACGTTTTTCATGTAGTTTGATATTACGTAAATATATTCATTTTTACCAATATTTCGATACTATTTCATGTAGTATCACGATATGTGATTTGGCCTTCAAATCTCTGAATTTCGCATAATATTGCATTTTAAGCAAGTTTTCTTGCATTTTGTTTCGTACGAAAAATCATCGAATTTAGCAATATTTTGACGTTTATCATCACCTTTTCTTCATGTGATTTAAACAAAATATCATCGAATTAGGCAATATTTTGCCGTTTTCCACGTTTTTGTGAATTTTGCGTCCATGGGTATTAATTCATATATATATACGATAAAAATGATGCAAACACATAATTGATTAGATAATAACCTTAAATACTTCATTTTCAATCATCTATTTGTTTCTCGTTAAAATACTGAGTAAGATATTGAAAAGGGGAGAAGTTCGGTTTTTATTGCATATATCGACGTTTTAGCCGGATTAGAGCGGTTTTACGTGTACATCTTCCATCGTTAATATAAACGGAAAATCAAGAACATTATAGTTAATTCTAATGAAAACACATTGTTTTTTATCATTTGTATTGGAAACAACATTGTCATATGTCTTTTCTTGGATCTAAATAATACGAAACCTCGCTCTATGATTTGAAGTTAAAATCCTCAAATATGGTTATATAATGACTTTTTTCACGTTTTTCATGTAGTTTGATATGACGTAAATATATTCATTTTTACCAATATTTCGATACTTTTTCATGTAGTATCACGATATGTGATTTGGCCTTCAAATCTCAGAATTTCGCATAATATTGCATTTTAAGCAAGTTTTCTTGCATTTTGTTTCGTACGAAAAATCATCGAATATAGCAATATTTTGACGTTTATCATCTCCTTTTCCTTCATGTGATTTAAACAAAATATCATCGAATTAGGCAATATTTTTCCGTTTTCCACGTTTTTGTGAATTTTCAGTGCATGGGTATTAATTCATATATATACGATAAAAATAATGCAAACACATAATTAATTAGATAATAACCTTAAATACTTCATTTTCAATCATTTTTTTGTTTCTCGTTAAAATACTGAGTAAGATAATGAAAAGGGGAGATGTTCGGTTTTTATTGCATATATCGACGTTTCAGCCGGATTAGAGCGGTTTTACGTGTACATCTTCCATCGTTAATATAAACGGAAAATCAAGAACATTATAGTTAATTCTAATGAAAAAACATTGTTTTTTATCATTTGTATTGGAAACAACATTGTCATATGTCTTTTCTTGGATCTAAATAATACGAAACTTTGCTCTATGATTTGAAGTTAAAATCCTCAAATATGGTTATATAGTGACTTTTTTCACGTTTTTCATGTAGTTTGATATTACGTAAATATATTCATTTTTACCAATATTTCGATACTATTTCATGTAGTATCACGATATGTGATTTGGCCTTCAAATCTCAGAATTTCGCATAATATTGCATTTTAATCAAGTTTTTTTGCATTTTGCTTCGTACGAAAAATCATCGAATTTAGCAATATTTTAACGTTTATCATCTTCTTTTCCTTCATGTGATTTAAACAAAATATCATCGAATTAGGCAATATTTTGCCGTTATCTACGTTTTTGTGAATTTTCAGTCCATGGGTTTTAATTCATATATATACGATAAAAATGATGCAAACACATAATTGATTAGATAATAACCTTAAATACTTCATTTTCAATCATCTATTTGTTTCTTGGTAAAATACTGAGTATTGAATACTGAATATTGAAAAGGGGAGAAGTTCGGTTTTTATTGCATTTATCGACGTTTCAGCCGGATTAGAGCGGTTTTTCGTGTACATCTTCCCTCGGTAATATAAACGGAAAATCAAGATTATTTTAGTTATTTCTAATGAAAACACATTGTTTTTTATCATTTGTATTGGAAACAACATTGTCATATGTCTTTTCTAGGATCCAAATAATACGAAACCTCGCTCTATGATTTCAAGTTAAAATACTCAAATATGGTTAAATAGTGACTTTTTTCACGTTTGTCATGTAGTTTGATATTACGTAAATATATTCATTTTTACCAATATTTCGATACAATTTCATGTAGTATCACGATATGTGATTTGGCCTTGAAATCTCAGAATTTCATAACATTGCATTTTAAGCAAGTTTTCTTGCATTTTGCTTCGTACGAAAAATCATCGAATTTAGCAATATTTTAACGTTTATCATCTCCTTTTCCTTCATATGATTTAAACAAAATATCATCGAATTAGGCAATATTTTGCCGTTTTCCACGTTTTTGTGAATTTTGCGTCCATGGGTATTAATTCATATATATATACGATAAAAATGATGCAAACACATAATTGATTAGATAATAACCTTAAATACTTCATTTTCAATCATCTATTTGTTTCTCGTTAAAATACTGAGTAAGATATTGAAAAGGGGAGAAGTTCGGTTTTTATTGCATATATCGACGTTTTAGCCGGATTAGAGCGGTTTTACGTGTACATCTTCCATCGTTAATATAAACGGAAAATCAAGAACATTATAGTTAATTCTAATGAAAACACATTGTTTTTTATCATTTGTATTGGAAACAACATTGTCATATGTCTTTTCTTGGATCTAAATAATACGAAACCTCGCTCTATGATTTGAAGTTAAAATCCTCAAATATGGTTATATAATGACTTTTTTCACGTTTTTCATGTAGTTTGATATGACGTAAATATATTCATTTTTACCAATATTTCGATACTTTTTCATGTAGTATCACGATATGTGATTTGGCCTTCAAATCTCAGAATTTCGCATAATATTGCATTTTAAGCAAGTTTTCTTGCATTTTGTTTCGTACGAAAAATCATCGAATATAGCAATATTTTGACGTTTATCATCTCCTTTTCCTTCATGTGATTTAAACAAAATATCATCGAATTAGGCAATATTTTTCCGTTTTCCACGTTTTTGTGAATTTTCAGTGCATGGGTATTAATTCATATATATACGATAAAAATAATGCAAACACATAATTAATTAGATAATAACCTTAAATACTTCATTTTCAATCATTTTTTTGTTTCTCGTTAAAATACTGAGTAAGATAATGAAAAGGGGAGATGTTCGGTTTTTATTGCATATATCGACGTTTCAGCCGGATTAGAGCGGTTTTACGTGTACATCTTCCATCGTTAATATAAACGGAAAATCAAGAACATTATAGTTAATTCTAATGAAAAAACATTGTTTTTTATCATTTGTATTGGAAACAACATTGTCATATGTCTTTTCTTGGATCTAAATAATACGAAACTTTGCTCTATGATTTGAAGTTAAAATCCTCAAATATGGTTATATAGTGACTTTTTTCACGTTTTTCATGTAGTTTGATATTACGTAAATATATTCATTTTTACCAATATTTCGATACTATTTCATGTAGTATCACGATATGTGATTTGGCCTTCAAATCTCAGAATTTCGCATAATATTGCATTTTAATCAAGTTTTTTTGCATTTTGCTTCGTACGAAAAATCATCGAATTTAGCAATATTTTAACGTTTATCATCTTCTTTTCCTTCATGTGATTTAAACAAAATATCATCGAATTAGGCAATATTTTGCCGTTATCTACGTTTTTGTGAATTTTCAGTCCATGGGTTTTAATTCATATATATACGATAAAAATGATGCAAACACATAATTGATTAGATAATAACCTTAAATACTTCATTTTCAATCATCTATTTGTTTCTTGGTAAAATACTGAGTATTGAATACTGAATATTGAAAAGGGGAGAAGTTCGGTTTTTATTGCATTTATCGACGTTTCAGCCGGATTAGAGCGGTTTTTCGTGTACATCTTCCCTCGGTAATATAAACGGAAAATCAAGAACATTTTAGTTATTTCTAATGAAAACACATTGTTTTTTATCATTTGTATTGGAAACAACATTGTCATATGTCTTTTCTAGGATCCAAATAATACGAAACCTCGCTCTATGATTTCAAGTTAAAATACTCAAATATGGTTAAATAGTGACTTTTTTCACGTTTGTCATGTAGTTTGATATTACGTAAATATATTCATTTTTACCAATATTTCGATACAATTTCATGTAGTATCACGATATGTGATTTGGCCTTGAAATCTCAGAATTTCATAATATTGCATTTTAAGCAAGTTTTCTTGCATTTTGTTTCGTTCGAAAAATCATCGAATTTAGCAATATTTTGACGTTTATCATCCCCTTTTCTTCATGTGATTTAAACAAAATATCATCGAATTAGGCAATATTTTGCCGTTTTCCACGTTTTTGTGAATTTTCAGTCCATGGGTATTAATTCATATATATACGATAAAAATGATGCAAACACATAATTAATTAGATAATAACCTTAAATACTTCATTTTCAATCACCTATTTGTTTCTCGTTAAAATACTGAGTAAGATATTGAAAAGGGGAGATGTTCGGTTTTTATTGCATATATCGACGTTTCAGCCGGATTAGAGCGGTTTTACGTGTACATCTTCCATCGTTAATATAAACGGAAAATCAAGAACATTATAGTTAATTCTAATGAAAAAACATTGTTTTTTATCATTTGTATTGGAAACAACATTGTCATATGTCTTTTCTTGGATCTAAATAATACGAAACCTCGCTCTATGATTTGAAGTTAAAATCCTCAAATATGGTTATATAGTGACTTTTTTTACGTTTTTCATGTAGTTTGATATTACGTAAATATATTCATTTTTACCAATATTTCGATACTATTTCATGTAGTATCACGATATGTGATTTGGCCTTCAAATCTCAGAATTTCGCATAATATTGCATTTTAATCAAGTTTTCTTGCATTTTGCTTCGTACGAAAAATCATCGAATTTAGCAATATTTTAACGTTTATCATCTCCTTTTCCTTCATGTGATTTAAACAAAATATCATCGAATTAGGCAATATTTTTCCGTTTTCCACGTTTTTGTGAATTTTCAGTCCATGGGTTTTAATTCATATATATACGATAAATATGATGCAAACACATAATTGATTAGATAATAACCTTAAATACTTCATTTTCAATCATCTATTTGTTTCTCGTTAAAATACTGAGTAAGATATTGAAAAGAGGAGATGTTCGGTTTTTATTGCATATATCGACGTTTCAGCCGGATTAGAGCGGTTTTACGTGTACATCTTCCCTCGTTAATATAAACGGAAAATCAAGAACATTATAGTTAATTCTAATGAAAGCACATTGTTTTTTATCATTTATATTGGAAACAACATTGACATATGTCTTTTCTTGGAACTAAATAATACGAAACCTCGCTCTATGATTTGAAGTTAAAATCTTCAAATATGGTTATATAGTGACTTTTTTCACGTTTTTCATGTAGTTTGATATTACGTAAATATATTCATTTTCCCAATATTTCGATACTATTTCATGTAGTATCACGATATGTGATTTGGCCTTCAAATCTCAGAATTTCGCATAATATTGCATTTTAATCAAGTTTTTTTGCATTTTGTTTCGTACGAGAAATCTTCGAATATAGCAATATTTTGACGTTTATTATCTCCTTTTCCTTCATGTAATTTAAACAAAATATCATCGAATTAGGCAATATTTTGCCGTTATCTACGTTTTTGTGAATTTTCAGTCCATGGGTTTTAATTCATATATATACGATAAAAATGATGCAAACACATAATTGATTAGATAATAACCTTAAATACTTCATTTTCAATCATCTATCATTCTTGGTAAAATACTGAGTATTGAATACTGAATATTGAAAAGGGGAGAAGTTCGGTTTTTATTGCATTTATCGACGTTTCAGCCGGATTAGAGCGGTTTTTCGTGTACATCTTCCCTCGGTAATATAAAAGGAAAATCAAGAACATTTTAGTTATTTCTAATGAAAACACATTGTTTTTTATCATTTGTATTGGAAACAACATTGTCATATGTCTTTTCTAGGATCCAAATAATACGAAACCTCGCTCTATGATTTCAAGTTAAAATACTCAAATATGGTTAAATAGTGACTTTTTTCACGTTTGTCATGTAGTTTGATATTACGTAAATATATTCATTTTTACCAATATTTCGATACAATTTCATGTAGTATCACGATATGTGATTTGGCCTTGAAATCTCAGAATTTCATAATATTGCATTTTAAGCAAGTTTTCTTGCATTTTGTTTCGTTCGAAAAATCATCGAATTTAGCAATATTTTGACGTTTATCATCCCCTTTTCTTCATGTGATTTAAACAAAATATCATCGAATTAGGCAATATTTTGCCGTTTTCCACGTTTTTGTGAATTTTCAGTCCATGGGTATTAATTCATATATATACGATAAAAATGATGCAAACACATAATTAATTAGATAATAACCTTAAATACTTCATTTTCAATCACCTATTTGTTTCTCGTTAAAATACTGAGTAAGATATTGAAAAGGGGAGATGTTCGGTTTTTATTGCATATATCGACGTTTCAGCCGGATTAGAGCGGTTTTACGTGTACATCTTCCATCGTTAATATAAACGGAAAATCAAGAACATTATAGTTAATTCTAATGAAAAAACATTGTTTTTTATCATTTGTATTGGAAACAACATTGTCATATGTCTTTTCTTGGATCTAAATAATACGAAACCTCGCTCTATGATTTGAAGTTAAAATCCTCAAATATGGTTATATAGTGACTTACGTGTACATCTTCCCTCGGTAATAAAAACGGAAAATCAAGAACATTTTAGTTATTTCTAATGAAAACACATTGTTTTTTATCATTTGTATTGGAAACAACATTGTCATATGTCTTTTCTTGGATCCAAATAATACGAAACCTCGCTCTATGATTTCAAGTTAAAATACTCAAATATGGTTAAATAGTGACTTTTTTCACGTTTGTCATGTAGTTTGATATTACGTAAATATGTTCATTTTTACCAATATTTCGATACAATTTCATGTAGTATCACGATATGTGATTTGGCCTTGAAATCTCAGAATTTCATAATATTGCATTTTAAGCAAGTTTTCTTGCATTTTGTTTCGTTCGAAAAATCATCGAATTTAGCAATATTTTGACGTTTATCATCCCCTTTTCTTCATGTGATTTAAACAAAATATCATCGAATTAGACAATATTTTGCCGTTTTCCACGTTTTTGTGAATTTTCAGTCCATGGGTATTAATTCATATATATACGATAAAAATGATGCAAACACATAATTAATTAGATAATAACCTTAAATACTTCATTTTCAATCACCTATTTGTTTCTCGTTAAAATACTGAGTAAGATATTGAAAAGGGGAGATGTTCGGTTTTTATTGCATATATCGACGTTTCAGCCGGATTAGAGCGGTTTTACGTGTACATCTTCCATCGTTAATATAAACGGAAAATCAAGAACATTATAGTTAATTCTAATGAAAAAACATTGTTTTTTATCATTTGTATTGGAAACAACATTGTCATATGTCTTTTCTTGGATCTAAATAATACGAAACCTCGCTCTATGATTTGAAGTTAAAATCCTCAAATATGGTTATATAGTGAGTTTTTTCACGTTTTTCATGTAGTTTGATATTACGTAAATATATTCATTTTTACCAATATTTCGATACTATTTCATGTAGTATCACGATATGTGATTTGGCCTTCAAATCTCAGAAATTCGCATAATATTGCATTTTAATCAAGTTTTCTTGCATTTTGCTTCGTACGAAAAATCATCGAATTTAGCAATATTTTAACGTTTATCATCTCCTTTTCCTTCATGTGATTTAAACAAAATATCATCGAATTAGGCAATATTTTGCCGTTTTCCACGTTTTTGTGAATTTTCAGTCCATGGGTTTTAATTCATATATATACGATAAATATGATGCAAACACATAATTGATTAGATAATAACCTTAAATACTTCATTTTCAATCATCTATTTGTTTCTTGGTAAAATACTGAGTATTGAATACTGAATATTGAAAAGGGGAGAAGTTCGGTTTTTATTGCATTTATCGACGTTTCAGCCGGATTAGAGCGGTTTTACGTGTACATCTTCCCTCGGTAATATAAACGGAAAATCAAGAACATTTTAGTTATTTCTAATGAAAACACATTGTTTTTTATCATTTGTATTGGAAACAACATTGTCATATGTCTTTTCTTGGATCCAAATAATACGAAACCTCGCTCTATGATTTGAAGTTAAAATACTCAAATATGGTTAAATAGTGACTTTTTTCACGTTTGTCATGTAGTTTGATATTACGTAAATATATTCATTTTTACCAATATTTCGATACTATTTCATGTAGTATCACGATATGTGATTTGGCCTTGAAATCTCAGAATTTCATAATATTGCATTTTAAGCAAGTTTTCTTGCATTTTGTTTCGTTCGAAAAATCATCGAATTTAGCAATATTTTGACGTTTATCATCCCCTTTTCTTCATGTGATTTAAACAATATATCATCGAATTAGGCAATATTTTGCCGTTTTCCACGTTTTTGTGAATTTTTAGTCCATGGGTATTAATTCATATATATACGATAAAAATGATGCAAACACATAATTAATTAGATAATAACCTTAAATACTTCATTTTCAATCATCTATTTGTTTCTCGTTAAAATACTGAGTAAGATATTGAAAAGGGGAGATGTTCGGTTTTTATTGCATATATCGACGTTTCAGCCGGATTAGAGCTGTTTTACGTGTACATCTTCCATCGTTAATATAAACGGAAAATCAAGAACATTATAGTTAATTCTAATGAAAAAACATTGTTTTTTATCATTTGTATTGGAAACAACATTGTCATATGTCTTTTCTTGGATCTAAATAATACGAAACCTCGCTCTATGATTTGAAGTTAAAATCCTCAAATATGGTTATATAGTGACTTACGTGTACATCTTCCCTCGGTAATAAAAACGGAAAATCAAGAACATTTTAGTTATTTCTAATGAAAACACATTGTTTTTTATCATTTGTATTGGAAACAACATTGTCATATGTCTTTTCTTGGATCCAAATAATACGAAACCTCGCTCTATGATTTCAAGTTAAAATACTCAAATATGGTTAAATAGTGACTTTTTTCACGTTTGTCATGTAGTTTGATATTACGTAAATATGTTCATTTTTACCAATATTTCGATACAATTTCATGTAGTATCACGATATGTGATTTGGCCTTGAAATCTCAGAATTTCATAATATTGCATTTTAAGCAAGTTTTCTTGCATTTTGTTTCGTTCGAAAAATCATCGAATTTAGCAATATTTTGACGTTTATCATCCCCTTTTCTTCATGTGATTTAAACAAAATATCATCGAATTAGACAATATTTTGCCGTTTTCCACGTTTTTGTGAATTTTCAGTCCATGGGTATTAATTCATATATATACGATAAAAATGATGCAAACACATAATTAATTAGATAATAACCTTAAATACTTCATTTTCAATCACCTATTTGTTTCTCGTTAAAATACTGAGTAAGATATTGAAAAGGGGAGATGTTCGGTTTTTATTGCATATATCGACGTTTCAGCCGGATTAGAGCGGTTTTACGTGTACATCTTCCATCGTTAATATAAACGGAAAATCAAGAACATTATAGTTAATTCTAATGAAAAAACATTGTTTTTTATCATTTGTATTGGAAACAACATTGTCATATGTCTTTTCTTGGATCTAAATAATACGAAACCTCGCTCTATGATTTGAAGTTAAAATCCTCAAATATGGTTATATAGTGACTTTTTTTACGTTTTTCATGTAGTTTGATATTACGTAAATATATTCATTTTTACCAATATTTCGATACTATTTCATGTAGTATCACGATATGTGATTTGGCCTTCAAATCTCAGAATTTCGCATAATATTGCATTTTAATCAAGTTTTCTTGCATTTTGCTTCGTACGAAAAATCATCGAATTTAGCAATATTTTAACGTTTATCATCTCCTTTTCCTTCATGTGATTTAAACAAAATATCATCGAATTAGGCAATATTTTGCCGTTTTCCACGTTTTTGTGAATTTTCAGTCCATGGGTTTTAATTCATATATATACGATAAATATGATGCAAACACATAATTGATTAGATAATAACCTTAAATACTTCATTTTCAATCATCTATTTGTTTCTCGTTAAAATACTGAGTAATATGTTGAAAAGGGGAGAAGTTCGGTTTTTATTCCATATATCGACGTTTCAGCCGGATTAGAGCGGTTTTACGTGTACATCTTCCATCGTTAATATAAACGGAAAATCAAGAACATTATAGTTAATTCTAATGAAAAAACATTGTTTTTTATCATTTGTATTGGAAACAACATTGTCATATGTCTTTTCTTGGATCTAAATAATACGAAACCTCGCTCTATGATTTGAAGTTAAAATCCTCAAATATGGTTATATAGTGAGTTTTTTCACGTTTTTCATGTAGTTTGATATTACGTAAATATATTCATTTTTACCAATATTTCGATACTATTTCATGTAGTATCACGATATGTGATTTGGCCTTCAAATCTCAGAAATTCGCATAATATTGCATTTTAATCAAGTTTTCTTGCATTTTGCTTCGTACGAAAAATCATCGAATTTAGCAATATTTTAACGTTTATCATCTCCTTTTCCTTCATGTGATTTAAACAAAATATCATCGAATTAGGCAATATTTTGCCGTTTTCCACGTTTTTGTGAATTTTCAGTCCATGGGTTTTAATTCATATATATACGATAAATATGATGCAAACACATAATTGATTAGATAATAACCTTAAATACTTCATTTTCAATCATCTATTTGTTTCTTGGTAAAATACTGAGTATTGAATACTGAATATTGAAAAGGGGAGAAGTTCGGTTTTTATTGCATTTATCGACGTTTCAGCCGGATTAGAGCGGTTTTACGTGTACATCTTCCCTCGGTAATATAAACGGAAAATCAAGAACATTTTAGTTATTTCTAATGAAAACACATTGTTTTTTATCATTTGTATTGGAAACAACATTGTCATATGTCTTTTCTTGGATCCAAATAATACGAAACCTCGCTCTATGATTTGAAGTTAAAATACTCAAATATGGTTAAATAGTGACTTTTTTCACGTTTGTCATGTAGTTTGATATTACGTAAATATATTCATTTTTACCAATATTTCGATACTATTTCATGTAGTATCACGATATGTGATTTGGCCTTGAAATCTCAGAATTTCATAATATTGCATTTTAAGCAAGTTTTCTTGCATTTTGTTTCGTTCGAAAAATCATCGAATTTAGCAATATTTTGACGTTTATCATCCCCTTTTCTTCATGTGATTTAAACAATATATCATCGAATTAGGCAATATTTTGCCGTTTTCCACGTTTTTGTGAATTTTTAGTCCATGGGTATTAATTCATATATATACGATAAAAATGATGCAAACACATAATTAATTAGATAATAACCTTAAATACTTCATTTTCAATCATCTATTTGTTTCTCGTTAAAATACTGAGTAAGATATTGAAAAGGGGAGATGTTCGGTTTTTATTGCATATATCGACGTTTCAGCCGGATTAGAGCTGTTTTACGTGTACATCTTCCATCGTTAATATAAACGGAAAATCAAGAACATTATAGTTAATTCTAATGAAAAAACATTGTTTTTTATCATTTGTATTGGAAACAACATTGTCATATGTCTTTTCTTGGATCTAAATAATACGAAACCTCGCTCTATGATTTGAAGTTAAAATCCTCAAATATTGTTATATAGTGACTTTTTACACGTTTTTGATGTAGTTTGATATTACGTAAATATATTCATTTTTACCAATATTTCGATACTATTTCATGTAGTATCACGATATGTGATTTGGCCTTCAAATCTCAGACTTTCATAATATTGCATTTTAAGCAAGTTTTCCTGCATTTTGTTTCGTACGAGAAATCTTCGAATATAGCAATATTTTGACGTTTGTTTTCTCCTTTTCCTTCATGTGATTTAAACAAAATATCATCGAATTAGGCAATATTTTGCCGTTTTCCACGTTTTTGTGAATTTTCAGTCCATGGGTTTTAATTCATATATATACGATAAAAATGATGCAAACACATAATTGATTAGATAATAACCTTAAATACTTCATTTTCAATCATCTATTTGTTTCTTGGTAAAATACTGAGTATTGAATACTGAATATTGAAAAGGGGAGAAGTTCGGTTTTTATTGCATTTATCGACGTTTCAGCCGGATTAGAGCAGGTTTACGTGTACATCTTCCCTCGGTAATATAAACGGAAAATCAGGAACATTTTAGTTATTTTTAATGAAAACATATTGTTTTTTATCATTTGTATTGGAAACAACATTGTCATATGTCTTTTCTTAGATCCAAATAATACGAAACCTCGCTCTATGATTTGAAGTTAAAATACTCAAATATGGTTAAATAGTGACTTTTTTCACGTTTATAATGTAGTTTGATATTACGTAAATATATTCATTTTTACCAATATTTCGATACTATTTCATGTAGTATCACGATATGTGATTTGGCCTTGAAATCTCAGAATTTCATAATATTGCATTTTAAGCAAGTTTTCTTGCATTTTGTTTCGTTCGAAAAATCATCGAATTTAGCAATATTTTGACGTTTATCATCCCCTTTTCCTTCATGTGATTTAAACAAAATATCATCGAATTAGGCAATATTTTGCCGTTTTCCACGTTTTTGTGAATTTTCAGTCCATGGGTATTAATTCATATATATACGATAAAAATGATGCAAACACATAATTGATTAGATAATAACCTTAAATACTTCATTTTCAATCATCTATTTGTTTCTCGTTAAAATACTGAGTAATATGTTGAAAAGGGGAGAAGTTCGGTTTTTATTCCATATATCGACGTTTCAGCCGGATTAGAGCGGTTTTACGTGTACATCTTCATTCGTTAATATAAACGGAAAATCAAGAACATTATAGTTAATTCTAATGAAAACATTGTTTTTTATCATTTGAATTGAAAACAACATTGTCATATGTCTTTTCTTGGAACTAAATAATACGAAACCTGGCTCTATGATTTGAAGGTAAAATCATCAAATATGGTAAAATAGTGACTTTTTCACGTTAATCATGTAGTTTGATATTACGCAAATATATTCATTTTTACCAATATTTCGATACTATTTCATGTAGTATCACGATATGTGATTTGGCCTTCAAATCTCAGAATTTCACATAATATTGCATTTTAAGCAAGTTTCATTGCATTTTGTTTCGTACGAAAAATCATCGAATTTAGCAATATTTTGACGTTTATCATCCCCTTTTCCTTTATTTGATTTAAACAAAATATCATCGAATTAGGCAATATTTTGCCGTTTTATCACGTTTTTGTGAATTTTCAGTCTATGGGTTTTAATTCATTATATATACGATAAAAATGATGCAAACACATAATTGATTAGATAATAACCTTAAATACTTCATTTTCAATCAACTATTTGTTTCTCGTTAAAATACTGAGTATGATATTGAAAAGGGGAGAAGTTCTGTTTTTATTGCATATATCGACGTTTCAGCCGGAATAGAGCGGTTTTACGTGTACATCTTCCATCAGTAATATAAACGGAAAATCAGGAACATTTTAGTTAATTCTAATGAAAACACATTGATTTTTATCATTTGTATTGGAAACAACCTTGTCATATGTCTTTTCTTGGATCTAAATAATACGAAACCTCGCTCTATGATTCTAAGTTATAATCCTCAAATATGGTTAAATAGCGACTTTTTTCACGATTTTCATGTAGTTTGATATTACGTAAATATATTCATTTTTACCAATATTTCGATACTATTTCATGTTGTATTACGATATGTGATTTGGCCTTCAAATCTCAGAATTTCGAATAATATTGCATTTTAAGCAAGTTTTCTTGCATTTTGTTTCGTACGAAAAATCATCGAATTTAGCAATATTTTGACGTTTATCATCCCCTTTTCCTTCATGTGATTTAAACAAAATATCATCGAATTAGGCAATATTTTGCCGTTTTCTACGTTTTTGTGAATTTTCAGTCCATGGGTATTAATTCATATATATACGATAAAAATGATGCAAACACATAATTAATTAGATAATAACCTTAAATACTTCATTTTCAATCATCTATCTGTTTCTCGTTAAAATACTGAGTAAGATATTGAAAAGGGGAGAAGTTCGGTTTTTAATGCATATATCGACGTTTCAGCCGGATTAGAGCGGTTTTACGTGTACATCTTCCCTCGTTAATATAAACGGAAAATCAAGAACATTATAGTTAATTCTAATGAAAACACATTGTTTTTTATCATTTGTATTGGAAACAACATTGTCATATGTCTTTTCTTGGAACTAAATAATACGAAACCTCGCTCTATGATTTGAAGTTCAAATCCTCATATATGGTTATATAGTGACTTTCTTCACGTTTTTCATGTAGTTTGATATTAAGTAAATATATTCATTTTTACCAATATTTCGATACTATTTCATGTAGTATCACGATATGTGATTTGGCCTTCAAATCTCAGAATTTCGCATAATATTGCATTTTAAGCAAGTTTTCTTGCATTTTGCTTCGTACGAAAAATCATCGAATTTAGCAATATTTTAACGTTTATCATCTCCTTTTCCTTCATGTGATTTAAACAAAATATCATCAAATTAGGCAATATTTTGCCGTTTTCCACGTTTTTGTGAATTTTCAGTCCATGGGTATTAATTCATATATATACGATAAAAATGATGCAAACACATAATTAATTAGATAATAACCTTAAATACTTCATTTTCAATCATCTATTTGTTTCTTGGTAAAATACTGAGTATTGAATACTGAATATTGAAAAGGGGAGAAGTTCGGTTTTTATTGCATTTATCGACGTTTCAGCCGGATTAGAG